>NW_028327173.1:164719729-165022759 GCF_987537825.1 Furipterus horrens
TACAGAAGAGACCAGGTTTTTGAGAGGTGAAGGTTGAAAGTGGGAAAGATGACTGTTCATTTTTGGAAAAAAATGAGTTTTTGGTCTAGGTGCGTATATCTGGGAAATGTTTTTTTAAAACTCTAGAGTAAGAAGAGTGGAATACTGAGACAGACCCTGGAGAATGCCACCATAATGTTGTTGGCAAGCAGAAGGACCAACTCCAGGCAAAGGTGCTAAGAACAAGAGCAATGGATCCAAATCAGGGATTTTCAGACTCTCACCAGTTGACTGAGGACCCCTTCCCTCAAAAAAAAAAAAAAAAAAAAAAAAATCTCAGCAGAAGCCCAGAATATAAAACAGAAGTAGGGCTGATCTACCCGACGGAACCCCACCAACACTTTAGCCCACATAAGACAGCCTGAAAAGCACAGAGTTGAACGATGCCATGCGATTCTGGGAGCACAAACACTTCTCAACAGTAGGAGGTTTAAGGCACAGACCTCCCCCAAAAGTGCATCACGAAAATAAAAACTAGATACTGTAGTTATGTGTGGCCCTGCAAAAAAAATGCAAGACAAATCTGGGGTTTGGTTCATTGCGTATCCAATGAGTATGACCATAGAGCAAAGACCATTAGCACCAGAAAGAGGACTACCTCCTGGTCGTCCATTCACGAAACAGAGGTCCAGAGTTATGTAGCTGATAGTCAAGTTAGCTATCCTAAGTCATAATCTAGAGCAGCGGTTCTCAACCTGTGGGTCACGACCCCTTTGGGGGTCGAACAACCCTTTCACAGGGGTCACCTAAGACCATCGAAAAACACATACATAATTACCTATTGTTTTTGTGATTAATCACTATGCTTTAGTTATGTTTGGGGGTTGTTGGGGGGTCACCACAACATGAGGAACTGTATTAAAGGGTCATATCATTAGGAAGGTTGAGAACCACTGATCTAGAGAGTGGCTCAGTGAGGACCAAACATTTATTTCAGGATTCTTATTACCTTATTCAGTCTATTCCAAATGCCCTGGAACTCAACCTGAAACTGAAACCCAAACCTGAGGTAGAATGAGCAATTCTGTCATAGCTCTTTGGGGGCAGGGGTTCTGGGTTTTGACTCCAATCACTGTGCTGGAAGAGCTCACTAAATGCTTTCTCCTTGAATGGCACAGCACATCTGAAAAGGGCATTTGGGAACCTGGGCTGCTCTTCTGAGGACAAGGGCGGATATTTTGACCAGGGCAGATATATTCATTCATTCAGCACTAGCAACCTAGATCGGTTCCTTAAACTGAGATACATGGCACTTGGAGGAATATTAAGACTTCCCTGTGTCAGGTGACAAAGCCAGCTAGGAAAAGATTACAGATAATCATCACAATAGCACTGTGGAACGTCAACCTTCACTACGTTCAATGACTCGTGAGAATAACTGCCAGCTATGAGACCAGAGTGGCAGCTAGATCTCTAAGCAAGTGGAGATGGTGGGAACATGGCTGGAAATGGAGGGCCAGAGCATGACACTCTGTCCCCTTCCAAGCCACATGGTTTCCCACTGCTAAAATACACTAGGAGGAGTTGGCCATAATCTAAAAACTCTTGGAAATGGGAGGCAAGTCTGAAAAATTAATTATCCATCAACCTCAGGGGTCAGTCTGAGAGAAATACAGAAGAGGAAGGAGGAGAAGGCAAGCAATTTGCCTTTTAATTTATCTTACTCTTCTGGATAGATTAACTTGGCTTGCTGAAGCACAATTCACCTTTAAGTTTGCTGCTGGCAAACTGTGTTAGTAACTTATGGCTTGCTGTAGCTTAGCCACCATAAAGAGTTTCCTTCTCTCTTGTAGGTATGTGTGTGTTTCTCCTTTTTATCAGTGGGTGGGAGATGAGGTGTTTCAGTCTTGGTCTGACACAGAATCTCCCACTTGAATAATTAGAATCTTGACAGAGACTGTGAGGTAAAAAGACAAGAGAAGTACATAACTCAGTTTTCTACCCAAAGAAATCCAAGTCTTTTTCTTGTCCTGAGGCAATGTCAGAGGTAATTTAAATTGGCATGCTAAAATTATCCAAAACACAATCTGGCTTGGGAGAAGGAAGTTCCATTCTCAATGCTCCCAAGTGTTATATGTGGATTTTGAGAATCAAATATAAAACAAAGGCTAGCTAAAGATTGCTCAACTTCCAAAAGTCACTGCAAGTAACCCAAGTGAGTTGATGCCCTCCTAATACCCTTATGGAATCTTGTTAGTGGAACAGAATGTCCTGCAAGATTCCAGGAATTTCTACATCTGCAACACAAGTACAAATAATGTTCTTGGTATTTTAGTTTTCATTCAGTAGGAGCTGGTTTTGGGGTGGGGTCTGTGGAAATTGCTTGTTGGTGGCTTTTTTTAAATAAAGATGAACTGAAAGCTGGAGAGAATCAATCCACCATGGGAACATGTCTCAGTGAGAGTCTCCAAATAACACTTTTGGGAAAACCTAATGACAGAAGAAGATCGGGATATAGCTTCAGGCTAGTAAATTATAGTATTTCGCATGGCAACGATCAGTAACCAGGGAATGGCTGTGGGTTAATCTGAGTGTTAGGAAAAATCAAACAGATGGCAGAGGAGGCAGTAATGTTGGGGCTCTCTGACTTCTGAGGCAACCTTATCTAGTTGCCAGTTCTCAGGAGCAAGTTATAGCAAGAGTGCCTGTGGACTAGACCCATTGTCCCAATCAGGCCTGGCCATGCTTCTGGGCTTGGCTTCAACAAGGAGGCTTGAGGGAAAGAATATGATCTATATTGACAGAATTCAGCCCCTCTACCTGCTTCAGCTTTAGAGTCACCCATTAAAGTCCTACTCCAGCTTATACATGGTGGGTAATAATAGCTAATCAATTATATATAGATACATTTCTTTAATTTCTTCAATTAAGTCTTCTCTACAATATTACATGGGTATTATTTTCAACTCCATTTTACAGATGAGAAAACAGAGGCTCAGAGGGTCAAATAACTTCCAGATTTTCATAACTAGGAGATAGTCTTCAAACCCAGGTTGGCCTAGCTCTAAACCTGTGCTGTCTCCACTCAAGAAGGTGTGGGAGGACAATGGCTAGCCTAGGACACAAATCCAATGAACCACATTTCCAATGTTCTTCTTGGGGATTCCCAACAGTTCACCCTACTTGGCTCAACTTTCTTGCCTTTCTAACTGCCCCCCCCCCAACAATAATAACCTACAAAAAGTTTATGAGAGCAGGCTCTTGGTGGTGTGGCTGGCATTAAGAATGAATTAGAGAGGATCCAGGCACTCCCTTCTATCGAATACATGTCTCTGAATGTTGAGTCCCAATCCCATAAGTCCTCTATAAAGAAGGAAAAACAACCAAATAAAAAGAGAAGATGGTACACACTGAAGCTTGTAAAAACAGGCAGAAAATGGAGCTACTCTAAGAAACCAAGTCGAAGGCGCTGGAGGAGAGGACAAATGCATCTTTTAAAAATGTTTGTGTGATTTCAGTGACTATTCAACTTGATATATTATTTTTAATCAAACTTCAGAAATGAGGAACTCACTTTATCCCATATACTTACTTCTGCATCGTATCTAGTGATCCTCTTAAATATAATCATAGTAACCTGTTTATGAGTCTGACTCCATGGGGGCAGGGCTGACTTTTTAAATGTTTCACCCTGGCCACTACCATCCCTGGGCTTCAAGGGGAGTTGGTCTCAAATACATGGGTTTTCGATGTATGAACAAATAGATGAATGAGGGAATAACCGATTGGATTTTATTTGTGGAACGAGTGACCATATTTATACTTTCTTTTTAGATATAAAATTTAAAGGGAGGCAGCTGCTGTGAAATTCCTGGCTAATTTCAGCATTTGTGACCTTGGCAGAGGCACCCTGGCTTTGGCTAGTCTGGGCTGCAGAGTCCTGTGGCTCTCGGGCCTTCTCTGACAACTTGCTCCCTAGTTCTTCCTTCTACAGAGAGGATGGAAGAGTCAATCATCCCAACTATCTATCCCACTGCACCCTGCCACGCTTTGTCCCTTACTTGGCCCTGAGAAGACCTCATTTTCTTGGAAACATGATAAATAACACACACATATACTACACATCTATGAAGTTTTCCTATGAGATGGTAAAATATGAAACATTTGAGCCCAGGGACACAGAGGTACCCAAACCCACCTTCACATGAATATAAATAAATAAATGAATAAATAAACAAACAAACAAGAAAACAGACAAACCTCAGAGGCAGCTATAGAAACTACCAACACAGCCCTCCGCACCCCCCCCCCCAAAAAAAAAACACACCGACATTTGCTGTGATCTTCTTCCTAACTGTGCTCCACAGCAGACCACATGGGAGCATGCTGGCTTTTATCCTTGCATACTGGTTTCTTTGAGAGAAGGAAAAGCCAGGGTCTAAGCCCAGGAGAGAAGGGTTCAGGCAGAAGTTCGTGTGGGTTCCCTGGGGGTATACAACTGTGAACACTGATAAGGGCCCAGCTCAGTCCCTCGAATCACTGTTTGGACAGATGTCGTGGTGGTCAGAAGGATCCTGCTGAAATGCACAGTACACTCACCCATGTACTTTTACTTGGTCATTCATTGATTGGAGAGGCCGCAGAGAAAGTTGTTCAGGAAATGGGCTGCTGGGTATCAATATTGACTCAACCACATAGTAACTGTCATCTTGGTTTAGCAACTCTCAGTTTCTTTATCTGCAAAACGGGGATGGTGATGTTAATAGTGCCTGAATTAAAGGATGGTGATGAAAAATAATTGATCATGTACCTACTAAGGTCCTAGAACTATGAGTTGGCCATGTTGAGACAACTTCACTTTCTGGCACTAAGGACTGCCAGAAAGTTTATAAGACCCATCTATAAGAAACTTAAATTCTTCAAAGAGAAATGAGATATGCACACTCATATCTAAAAGTCTATGTCCAGAGTGATAAGTATACTACAACAAAGTTACAAGGAAGTGTTATGGGAGTTCTGAGGAGCATTCATTTCTTCCAAAGTGCTGGAGCAGAGACTGAGAAAACTTTGGAGAAGGTGGCAATGGAACTGGGTCTGAAAAAATGCTAGGAACTATAGATGTAAATGTGAAAAATGTAGGCATTCCACAAAATATGTTGTATGATGAAGGCAAAGAGGTAGGAGAATCTGAGGTATGTGTGGGGAGAAGACAGTTTGGTTGGTTAAGCAGGCTAACTTTTCCAAAATACCAAAGCTTCAGACACCACACCATTACCCTAGACTATTAGCTACTTGATCTCTGTTACGGTCTGAGCATTACTAAGGCAGTAGCTATGATGGCTGAAAACCAGGGCTGACTAGAGAGGTATTTAGAAATCACAAGTCCAAGTCATTGAGGGCTAGGTAAGAGGGAGAGGCGATGTCTAGGAAGTCCCACAGCTTAGGCTTAACTATTAAAGACCAAGAGGACCATTGAGTGGAACTCAGAGCAAAAACTGAAAAAGTAAAAAATAGGGAATTGTGCGAAATTCCTTAACATCACATAATAGAATCATCACCCATATTCTGATGAGAACCATTTGTATGGAATTCCCCCCATCTGAAGATGATGAGTAGCACAGGTCTTGTGCCTATATTCTAAGTAACATTCCTTTCCTCAGTTCCAAACCTGTCTCTCAGTCTCCTGACTAGCTCAGTTCTTTCCCTCATGTTTCACAAATTCCATAGGTGGCTCCCTGGCCGCACACAGCAGGGCTGTGTTAGACACATCCTGGCCCATGTGTTCCATTCCCTTCATGTGTCTGCAGGCAGCTGATGCTTCCTCTCTCTGCCCCCGCCTCTCTACATCAGAGTTTCATCTTTTTTAGTCAGCTCCCTGCACCCTTGAGTCATCCCGATGCTTCTCTGACTCTTCTCCAGCCCCATCTTATCTGTCTGGAGATGTGAAGACCTGAACTAGCATTCCAGTATCCCAGGTGGATTCCATATTGCTCCTCATACAACCCCCGCTCCATCAAATAAATAACTGCTTTCTCACTGAAACCCACCTCCGTACTGGGATCTCATTAGGTCTCTGGATACATGAGTTTTCCCACCCATTTTATTTACTATACATCTGTATACATGCCACATATGTATAATAATTTGTTTCAAATTAAAATTAAGTCTCTATTGTACTCAAAATCAAAGTGTGACTCTGTCAGGATGAAGAGGCTTACTTTGAACCAAGTAAAAGGACATTCTGTCTTCAAGTCACAAGCGGCTTCTTTTGATTTCATTTTCCTCGATCCCTATCTATCTGAACGCTGCTTAGCGAATGAAGTTCTGCAGAAAAGAAGGAGCTGGGACAGCGTCACTGACATCCTCAAAGAACAGAGGAACATTTTTAGCACAGCACCGTCATGCACGTTTTCCACTGCTTCGAGAAAATGACATGCACTGTACGAAAATGACACCTGCCATCTATTCTTAAGTACATCACAAAACACAGTGATTTTTCTACATAAACTTTTAACAGAGAAGGAACAATGAGACACGAGCTCAGCATTCCTTTGTTTCCAGCCAGCCCTGGGTATGACGGCCACAGGTGCAAGGTCAGGAGCATGCCTGTCCCCACAGCCCTACTGCAAAGGAGACGAGGAGCCATGAACCGTTCCCTCATCCACCCAACCCCACTGCTTTATTTTTTTTCCTCATTTCAAAATTATCTAAAGACCAATTGGTTCCAGGCAGCTCTTTCTGTATATTAATTTTTAATTGCAGAAATAGCAATTAGATGGCTGCATCGATTGCCAGTTCCCGTAATCTTTTTTAATTTGAGATAACAATCTATTCAAAAAATGAGTTTGTCCCTAAAATATCTTTTCTTAATGGCAATAATAACTGAAATTATATACAAAAGCCGCAGAGCAGTCCACAGGGAAGGGGTCTAAATTATACATGGAATATTCTGCACCTGGTTTGTCAGTTATAACAATAACCTTACCACGGGTGCCCTATGAAAATGGTCAATTTCACATGTTGTTTTTATTAATATCATTCTTGAAACAACTGGATCATCTCTGAAGAGAAAATTTGCATGGTATGAGGCCTGCTTTTGTATACCCAAGGAACATAAGACATGTAGATAATAAAATTATTACTTAGCTCCTTGCTGTGGACCCTGGCAAGAGAAAAATGATGAGAGAGAAAGAAGAATTAGCAAATAGGCTTCTTTCTTATGAGGAACTCCCAGGCTAGAGCTGAACAAACAGGAAAGGAAGTTCACTACACAGACCTACAGACCTCAAGCTTTCCCCAAATACTCCCAGCGGCCAGGAATGTTCAGGGCTCCCAGGGATCCTACAATAAGTAGGCCTCCTTTTGCCAGCCAGGCTCTGAACAATTTCAGAAATAGAAGAGCTGAGATGGAGACCAGATGTCACAAAAGCTAAACAAGAGACTATAGCTTAGGTGAGAATCCAGTGTCCAGTAGGGAACCCCTGAACTAGAAAGGCTTCTTACCCACTCAGTCATGACAAGACGACCGACCCGGGAAAGAACTGTATGCGGCAGAGTACAGGACCTCAGCTGCTCACCAGAGAGGGCTGGGGGCCTCCGCAAGAAAAACAGCAAAGGAGTTGCTGAGCTGAGGTGTTTAGTTCCTTTCCACCTGCGCCAGTCAGAGAGGTCCACTGAACCTCTCCAGAGGTGTGAGAAAACAGAGTAGAGAAGCTGGGGGTAAATAAGGGAAACCACCATGGAGAAAAATGGAATTTCCTCTAAAAAAGTAGAAGGAATAGGAGACCAGAGGAGGTAACTGAAAATGACCTGCTCCCATCCAGAATAATCTCTTGGCTCTCTCATAATTTTACCTGAAAATTTTATAAGAATTTACATTCTGCCTCATAAGATTTCATGAGAAAGGTTTTGGCCAGATCACCTGAGAAATTTTATATTAGAAGGGTCTGAAATCGAGCAGCTCTGGGTTTGAATTCTACCCTTCCAATCTGAACATGTTCTTTGTGTCTTAATTTCCTCATCTGAGAAATGATCCTTAGTGGGACATCAGAAAATGCTCAGAAAAGATCGGTCAGAGAAAAGGCTCTCGTAGGTAGTAAGCACTCAATAAATGTTATGCAAATTTATGTCACTGACAATATTCTAGAGAGATTCCCGTGTTTATGCTATGGGACTCGGGCCTCCTGATCCTCCACTGAGAAGCCTGTGGTGCACATTCTCCAGCGAGAGAAGCCTTGTTTTTACCCTCAGCTGAACATTCCTTCCCTGCCTTCTGAGCCCACACCCTGCTCCTTCCGCCACACCTTGGCCTCGAGTACTGAAAGCCTGTGCTGTAAAGTGTTGGGAGGAAAGATGAAGAGGAAAGAGATGCAGGGATGAACCCTCAAGAACTACTGATCTGGCAAGCGTGAAAAAAACCTATTATTCACCAGTGAAGTATAGTGTGAAAGTCGTACAAGTAGAAAATATGAGGGTCTAAAAGGCACCCTCCTACCTTCTGTGACCCTTCAGGAGTTCATTTCAACGTGCTCACTGGAGACATTTTTAAAGAGGGTTACTGCCTATGACCAAAGCTTACAAAATCAGGGGGATAGCAATGTGAGCAGATATGTCCACCAGAACTTATGAGAATGAACTAGCCTCCATGAATCACGAAAGGTGTAATACTGGGGGAAAATTATATACAGTTTATTTCTAAGGACAGTTGTCTCAGAAACACATTACCCACAGAGAATGATACAGATTATTTAAATTATGTGGTGAGTAACTTTAATAATAATAGCTAATATTTATTGCAGTTACTACAGTTCAACAAAACTAACTTGCATTATTTCATTTATAAAGTGACAGGTTCCTGTAAAGCTTAGGACAAAAGAAATGTGTCCTAGGTTAAGTCCTCTGGGAAATGGACTCTGTGGCAAAGGCTTGTGGGCAGAAGCTGAACAGGGGAGAGCACACAGGAGCAGCACCTGTGAGCAGTGAGACAAGCAGGACAGGGTGAGGGAGAAGAGGAAACAACACGTCACAAAAGTCTCCAATGACCCCACAAGGAGCTAGGCTCTAAAGCTGAGATGGCTCTTCAGCGATATTCTCAGTGGAGCCAAGGCAGCCAGGACTTATGTCCCTGCAATGGCCAGTCATTGGGCACAGGATGCTCCTGAGGAGGGGATGTAACCTGGCAGCACCCTTCAGTGGAAGGCAATCCCCAGGGAGAGGCTCAACTGTGAGCTGGCAGTGGCCAGTGCTCCCAGGAGTAGGAGAAATGAGTGCCTCACTGCTCAAGGAGATCTGGTGGCACACCCCAGTATCCATTCCTGAGGCAGGGGAACAAAAAGGACCTAAATTTAGGGGTCACCTTCTATATCCCAGGCCCTGTGAATGGCACTTTCCTTATTGTCTTTAATCCCCTGCTTCATGGGTAACCTCCACAGATATTTCAAGATCCCCTCCTTCCTCTAACCTAGTGGTTTTCAACTGAGGGTGAGTTTGCCCTGCAGGGGACATTGGTAATGTCTGAAAATATTTTTGCTTGTCACAACTGGGAATTCAGGTGTTACCGACACATGTAGAGGCTAAGGATGCTGTAAAATATCCTATAATGCACAGAACAGCCCTCTGTAACAGAGAATTACCCAGCCCCAAATGTCCACCGTGCTGAGGTTGATAAACCCTGCTCTAATCCATAGGAAGGAGAATACACAATTGGGCCATGGTAATTGGAGAAAGTTTCCATCCACCTGGACGGCTAATTCTCTTGGCTTTTTCCTTTCCTAGTTCTCGAAGTCTCTTGAATTTTCTGAGTGGAAGGCCTTGATCCATGCAATTGGGGCCACATGGTGGGCTTCTCTTCAGCACTCCTCCAGCTTGGCAAGACCAGGTGGTTTCAGAAGGGTCTGGAGTTGGGTTGATAGGGAGGCCAGTCTTGCTCCAGCACGTGGGGAAAAGGACCCTCTATTCCTTTGCCTTATCTTTGTGCTTCTTCTTGCTATCAGAAGAATAACAATCCAAAGGGCCAGATAAGGTGGGTGAAGGGAAAGGAGCTCAGGAAGCTACATTTATTCTGGGTAATTGACCAGAGAAACCATGGCTCCCTCAGTTTTCACCTTCCCCGGGGAGAAGTCCACTTAGAGTTATGGTCTTAAACAATGTGCATTTTACTGGAATGTCCCCTCTTCAATCTTCAACAAATTCTCATGGGAAATTCAGAATATTGGCCACCTCTATCTTTCTCATCAGAAGAATAATTAAAGTCACTATTGTCACCATATTACAGATGGAAAAAACTGGGTCATAGAAAGGTTCAATAACCTGTCCATGGTCACATAGCTAGTCAATGGCAAGGCTGAGATTTATAACCAGGTTCATCTGGTATAAAACCATGCTCATTTACTTGAAAGAGAGATATATTCTTTGAAATTACAGTCATGTATTGCTAAGTGACAGAATACATTCTGAGAAATGTGTCATCAGGCCATTTCATCATTGTGGAAACAAGAGAATGATGCACTTACACAAACCGAGATGGTACAGCCCACTACACAGCTAAGCTATATGATATAGTGGGTTGCTTCTAGGCTACAAGCCTGTACAGCATGAAAACTGTAGACAACTATAACACAATGCTAAGTATTTGTGCATCTAAACATAGAAAACTACAATAAAAATTTACAAAATGGCACCCCTGTACAGAGCACGTACCATGAATAGAAGTTGTTCTGGGTGAGTCTGTAAGTGGTAAGTGAGTGTGACATTACTGTACCCTACTGTAGACTTTATAAACACTGTCCCATGAGACCTCCCCCTGCTTCCTTTGACAAGCTCAGAAATAGAACATCAAAGCTGTCAATGCTGCTCCATTAACAGGAATATGGGCTGGACTGATTGGAAATATTGAGAAGCCATCTGGCTGATGCATAGATCATCCTAATAGTGACTGTGAGTGAAAGGTGGCAAGAGGCTCCGTAGGAATAAGGAATCAAGATGGAGAGGCAAAGGAACAAAGGGGATGGTCAGGGCAATGTGGTTTTAGTTATTGCATGTTGGGGCCAGGGTCAGTTTAAAGAACTTTGTGGTATTTTTTTTTAAGTGTTTAACATGGAGAGGGTGTATAATAAAGCTGAGGACTCAGTATTCTGATTTTGTAAATTTTGGGGGGTCCATTGACTATCTCGCACAAAGAACTCTCTCTGGCATTGAGTTGATAGGCAAAATAAAATTATTTATGCTTTACACTATTACAACCTGAAAAATATCGTCAAAGTACAGGGACAGGCTGGCTCCACACTACCAAAGAAGCTTTTACCAAAGTTGCAGTAGCACATAATACTTGTTAGGGTAGCTCCTGTGAACCTGTGTCCTTAAAAAGAATCTTAGGTCCTCAACAAAGAATTTACAGCAAATTACTCTGAAGACCACCAAGCTAGATCTGAGAGGGCTGCAGCACCCTCTGAATACGTAGCACTGGGAGGACAGGGTCCTCTGGGCTGAAACACGTTGACTGATTGGGATGTAATCTGTGCACTCAAAAATGAGGTGCTATGAGTGAAAGGGAATCTATTACCAAAACTTCCAGTTATTGTTCCCACCAAAGAAAAAAATTTCTCCTGAACCCACATATTCTTCTATTTCTTACAGGACATTTAGCTCCATTCCAGTCTTATGGGACCACCATCATTTATGTGGTCTGACATTGACCTAATGTCATTATGCAGCACAAGACTGTAATCAAAGGGGATATGCATGTCTCCCTATATGCCCCTTCGTATCCTGAGACACACGCTGGCAAATGTACCTTGAGCTAGACCCAGTCTCATAAGCTTTCTGTTCTTTTCTTATTTGAAGTGTAAGAACTCTCTGAGCTTTCCAAATTTGCAAAGGCAAGACATGAAAGACAGGCTGGATGATTTATATAAAATGATAATACAAGCCCATCTCCTTGCAGCCATCATTTTAGTCTGCAATAAAAATGACTGGTCTAACACCCTCCACTTCCTGAATATCCAGAAGGCCTAACGTCTTGGACTCTCAGACATAAAGCTCTCTGTTAATGGACCTGTCAATTTCTTAAAGTGAGCAGTTTTTCATAACACTTCATAAAACTGGAAAAAACTAAAATTAAAAAAGAACACAGCATTTAACATGAAAATACAGGTATCATGTATTGAGCATGAACTACAGAGGAACAGTGCTTAGTGAGGGGAGGCAGAGGATTGCCGAGGCAGAGGGTTCTTTACCTACTGAACTGTGTCCCTACTTTTAGCAAATTAAAAAAATAAGATGTTCATTAAGTATTAAACTTAAAAGTAAAAGGCTTTATGTTTTTCTAGTAACAAGCTAGAATCTTTGTTATGAAAGATCTACTAACCTCATTTTAGACTCAGAGATCAAATTCATGTCCCATAAAACATACAGGAAACACATTATTGAGCAAATATTTAGTAATAGGTTACATAAATAGCAATGTCCTATTAAAACTTCACTTATAAACTATGTTCTTTCCTTGAGTCATTTTAATTCATAAAATGATTTACAAGTTTACAGACACCAAGGAACAAACTGAATATACTGTGTCATAAAAATGTGGGTTTTTCCAAATATGAAAGTCATAAGAATAGACTATATCTAGCGATCAACATGTAATTATACAGAAAATTTCAAGATTTCATTAATGGCAGTAGTTTAGGAGCTATATGGAAATGTTCAATGATTTTTATTAATTCTCTATAAACATAGCTAAGTTTGGAAGGTAAGTTCCCTTTACATAGGATTATTATCATTTGTCCTAAGCTTTAAGTTTGTTCAAATATAATTTAGAGGTTATGTTCAAGCAAAATTTGTAAATGCAGAGGCTAACATGGGTTTGTATCTTTTTACGGAGATAGCCTAACATAATAAGCATGTGTAGGCGTTCAAGTCAGTAGAGATGGGCTAGAGCCTCACTCTACCATGATCAAGCTGTGTAACCTTGGGCAAGTCACTGAAACTTAACATATCTATTTCTTACATGGAGAGGGATACTAATTTTTGACCTACTTGCCTCTTAAGGGTTGTTACGAGAACATGTGAGATAGTTACATGAAAATATTTTGTCTGCTGAATAAAAGTAAAAAAGGATACCATCATGAGAAATATAATTATGTTTTTGGAGAACATTCTATTGACAAAGACGCAGTGATCCAGTGCAAATGTATTCTCCAGTGAGAAAGCATATTGTTTCAACATGGTTAGAGCTACCATAAAGTTGTAAAAACATTTTGAATGTTGTAAAGCACTATCAAAATGGTATATAATAATAATAACAATAGCAAGAACAATATGGGAAGAAATTATGACAGGCTCATGGAAGTAGGAGAAAAATATACAAGGCATTCAGTTAAATTTGAGTTTCAATAAACAATTATTTTTTCCACCATAAGTATGCCCTAAATATTGCATGAAACATACTTAAATATACCTATATTTATTTTATCTGACATTCAAATTTAACTGGCATCCTGGGTTTGTTTGTTTGTTTTGGTTTGGCTTGGTAGGAGGGCTAAATCTGGCATTCCTAATGTAGAAAGGGTTTGACAATGCTTTATCCCCCTTCTCCCAAGCATGATAAACCATCTTGACTTTTGAGAGTATGTACTTCTTGCTTCTCCCCTTGGTTTGTTCATTTCAAATGTTAAGGGCTGCCAGGATTGCCCTCTCTTCTGACCACTTCTAGGTCTCCTAGCACCTGCACTACCACAAACCATTAGAACATTATTATTTTCCCTTTTTTCAATTGTGAATTTTTCTTCCTAACTAAGCAGTAAATTAATTGAGAGAAGAAACTTACTCATTTTGACCACGCACTGCCTGGTTCAATGCCTGGCAAATAGTAGGTGACCAGAAAAATGTTTTATGAATTAAAGATCACCACTTTCTTCTCAGTCCAAACTCTCATTATGAGAAAACTTGCTCATGTCTGCTACTTAAATGACCAAGAACCAATGGACAACTCAACAATCCACGTCTCTGATCTGGCCTTCTCCAGTGACTTCCAAATCATATTTTGCAACAAACTATTGGCTATCTCTACCTAGATTCCCCTGAGCACCTCCAACAAACATGTCTAAGACCAGATGCTTCTCCTTCCCCTTAAAGCTACATTTCTCTCTTCACACCATATCCTATAACCCAGGTCAGAAAACCAGAGTCCTTCTAGACCACTTCCTCTCCCTGATTTCCCTCATAATAAATCCTTTTGGTCAAAAAATTTTGAGGAGCTTTTGAAAAGAAAGTTCTGATTCAGCTGGTTTGGCCTGTGGCCAGGGAATGGGTATTTTTTTTCAATCCACACCCAAGGATGTGTTTATTGATTTGAGATAGAGAGAAAGAGAAGGAAAGAGAAATATTGATGTGAGAGAGAAACATTGATTGGTTGCCCTTCTGTATGCACCCCCACCGGGGATCAAACCCTCAGCCTAAGTATGTGCCCTGACTAGAAATGGAACCCACAACCTTTTTGGTGTACAGGATGATGCTCTAACCAACTGAGCCACCCAGTCAGGGCAAGAATGAGTATTTTTTAAAAGCACTCTATTTGATTCAGTGGTATTTAGGAACCAGTGTCCTATAAAATGCAGCAGAAGAACTAAAAATAGTATAGGCTTACTAATTCTTTCTGAAAAATGAAAATAACCCTCATCTATTTTGTATTATTTGGACACCCTCATTAGCTTTTGACTTGAAGTACTATTTTCATTTTTTTAGTGTTCCTTGCATTCTTAGGTAAAATTTTGGTGGCCTCACATGCCCCATATTTCAAGAATATATTTTTCAATGAAAATGATTACAAAAAAATTAATATAAAAATGCATGTTATAAGTAGCAATGTTGGTAAAGTATTCACTTTATTACAAGTTTCTAACTTATACTCTAAAAGCACCATTAAGTGGAAACAAAAGAAAAAGAAAAAGAAAGGTTTTGGATTAATTGGAGTTATTCATATATACACACACATAGGTATACATGCATGCATGCCTACATGCATAATAATACAAGGATACACAAACATTCAAATAGTTTGTCAGCTAGGAATTTATAGATGTTCCAACTTACCCACCATCATTCTTAGAATATGCTACAAGCCCAAAATATGCTTAAAACCCAGAATAGAGCTTAATTGTAAATACTCAAAAACACTCCCAATTTGTTATCCCTCTCTAGACAGCAAATCATTTACCATTTATCCTGCATCCTCTCACACAAAAATGGTAACTGAAAAATCTTATAATAAGTAAAAAAAAAAAGTTTTTTCTAAACTTTTAAAATGAATAGTTTGCCCATGGACAAGACCTTTTATACCATCTTGTCTGTAAGCAAATTTCCCTAGATAAATTGGCTGGCTTTTTGAATCCTTCTCAGCTGAAATTGAAACACTCCTATTATTGATATGATTTGGCTATACATTTTTTTAATCCACATATTTTGTTTCATTGGAAGAAAATGAGATTATATTAGGTTGTGTGTAACATAGAGCTTCAAAACACTCATACTGTCAAAATAATTTCTTAATTAGTTGTACAACATACTTTCTCAAGACAGAACTTGTCAGAAAAACATCCTGCAGTGGGGAGCTTAAGTGAATTCATTTTCAGGATTTTAATAAGACTACATTTTGCCTCCTATATGGAGGGGGAAGAAAGTACTTGTCTGGAAATTCTTTGCTTCCTTGGAGACCTGCTTGAGAAAAAAAAAAAGGTTTCACCTACTTTTTATTAAGAAATTCCTACATTTTTATTTAAAAAATAAAAAAATGCATTAGCTTACTGTATGTCGGGTTGGTGACAAAACTTGTAGAATAAGGTACTGAAAGGGAAAATAAACCCTCCTTCTCAAAAATACTATCTACCATTGACTTTGTATAAAATGAACTGATGAAATACAAAGACCCAACTAAGGAACACACCATGCTGTACCTATAACAGATATAAAAATGTTTTACCACTCAGTCTATAAGTACTTTAACATTACTGCTTTATTCATGTCAAACATAATCACTCAATGTACTTTGGGTTTAGAAAATAGAAGATTTGGATTTTCTACCTCATTTAGTCATGAGATTTGAGTGATATTCAGATAACCAGTTAAGTTTTCCAGAAATCTGTTTATTCTTCTGTCAGAGGGACTCAGTAAATGACCCCTAGCTGATTCCCAGAGTTATTACGAGGAGTAAATGTTGCCATTATTTAGGCCACACTTTGAAAACCCCAAAACAGCATATATCAGCTGCCATTTACTTACTAGGTGCCTCCTCTGGGTCAGGCACCATTTTAGATGCTTTATATTTAATCCTTATTTTTAAAAAAGAGTATGAGCAAGGAATTCTCCTCATTTAATAGCTGTGAATAAATTGGGGCTTTCAAAGAGGTTAAACAACTTTCCCTCAACCAAATATCTAAGAATCAGTAGAAGTGAGATTTTAACCTGCATCCACGGAGTCCATGCTTGCCACTGCCAACTTTGGCTCTTCCTCACTCCTTTCTCCTGCTCTTTGCCCTCCAAATTGATGGTCTGTGTTTTGGTAGAGGGAAAAGAAAAGAGCCTGGGACAAAGCCCTTGGCTAGCACACACAAGGGATGATCAACGTGTCTTGCTCCCAAATTTAATCCCTTGGAATGTTGCCAATCACCAACATGAAGATCAAACTGGAGTGGGGTTTGGGTTTAGCTATTCAATCCTAATTCAAAGAAAAGTTGAATAATGGGACATCAGGGTTCAGGCTCAGGGTTTCCAAAACCACAGATGGCACAGTTAAAAACAGAGGCAGTTCTTTCCCTCATCACCACCCAGTGTGGTGGCCATGTGGTAACACGTCTTGCTTGTCAATGCAAATATTAATGAGCACCTGCTTTGTGCAAGGGATACTCAGGAGTGTAGGAGATTGTTCTTCTCACAGAAGGAAAAAATTCAGTAATAAACACATTAGAAATAAAATGGCCATACATGAGTAAATTGTTCAAGAGGACTGTCAAGAAGCCATCCCAATGCAGTACATGAAGAACAGCCATTTCTATGGTTCAGATAATAAAGTGTGAGAAGTCAGAGGGGGGAAGATCTTTTGGGCCAAGAGGGTCAGGAAATGCTTTAAGGAGGAGATCAAATTAATCCATTATGATATTATAGATATTTTTATTTCCTCTCACCTTAAGCAGCGCATTCATTCTTTACTCTTTGCAATAATATCTTCTATAGCACACCTTTTGGCCAAAGCTCTTTGTTATGTTTAAAAAAGCTGTATAAGCACATTAGGGCCAGTGTGTCACCTGTGCCTAATTTGTTAAGGATCAGAGATCCTGACTACAAAGCGCTAGAGAACAGAAGGGAGAGTGGACAGAAGACTTCCTGGGTGGAAGAGAATAGCACATGCAGAAGCAGAGAGGAAGATAATGGCAACATGCATTAGAACACTGATGGTAAGGTCACCTGGCAGGAGGATGAGCTGTAGAGAGGAATGGTGGGATGTGGGACTGGAATGGTAAGTTAGAAGCCCTCGGGAGCCAGGCTAAGGAGTTGAAATGCCATCACATGAGCAACAGAGCATCACTGAAGTTAGGAACTCAGCAATCAGAGATAACTTTGCAAATAAATTTACAGAAAGTGTTTGGGAGTGATTTGGTCCAGAAAAACCCAGGTGAGAGACAATGAGAGTCTGGGCAATGGGTGTGGCTGGAGTGAAATGAGATTGGTAGAGAGAGGAATAGTGTAGATAACTGGGTTTGAGGAATGACTGGCTACAGGGGAAGAGGAAAGAATAAGGGAGGCATCATTATTTCATTCAACAAGTATTTATTGAGTGCCCTCTATGTCCAGGCATTGTTATAGATGTTTGGGGTTTATCACTAAACACACACAAAAAATCCTTGTCCTCATGGATTTATATTGGAGCAGGTAGGGATAGGGTAAGCAATGGACATAGTAAATAAGTAAAGTACATAATATGCTAGAAGTTAATTAGTCTCCAGAAGAATAAGAGGGATTGGAGTGCCAGGTCTAGGAGGGAGCAAGTTTCATTGAAAAGGTGACGTTTAAGCAAAGGTCTGAATGTGAGTGGGATAACCACGCAGATACTTCAGGCATCAAGGAAGCCAGTGAATCTGGAGCAAGAAAAATGAAGGGATAAATGCAAATTAAAACTGCAATGAGACACCAACTCACATCTGTCAGAATGGCTATCATCAATAAATCAACAAAAAAGTCCTGGCAAGGATGTTGAGAAAAGGGAACACTCATGCACTCTTGGTGGGAATATAGATTGGTGTAGCCACTATAAAAAACAGTATGGAGGTTCTTCAAAAAAATTGAAAATGGAGCTGCCTTATGAACCAGTGAGTCCACTGTGGGTATATATCTGAAGAAACCCAAACACAAATTCAAAAGGATATACAAATGCACCCCTATGTTCACTGCAGCATTATCTTCAATAGCCAAGCTATGGAAGCAACCCAAGTAGCCATTAATAGACAAGTAGATAAAAAAGTGGTGGTACATATACACAATGGAATATTACTTGGCCATAAAAAGAATAAAATCTTATCATTTGTGACAGCATGGAAGGATCTAGAGGGAATTATACTAAGTGAAGTAAGTCATACAGAGAAAGACAAATACATAATTTTACTTAAATGTGAAATCTAAAGAACAAAATAAATGAACAAGCAAAATATAGAAATAGACTCGTAGATGCAGAAAACAGATTGATGGCTGCCAAATGGGAAGAAATTTGGGGGTGGGCTGAAAAAGGTGAGGAGAGTAAGAAGTCAAAGTATTAGTTACAAAAACATCACAGAGATATAAATACAGTATAAGGTATATGTATAGTCAATAATATTGTAATAACTATATAAGGTGCCAGGTGGGTGTTTGAAATATCAGGGGGATCACTTTGTAAAGTATATAATTATCTGACCATTGTGCTTTACATTTGAAATGAATACAAAATAATATTAAATGTCAACTGTAATTGAAAAATGAAGTTTTTAAAAAAGGAAAAAAGAATGAGGGGCAAGGGAGTAAGAGATGAAGAAACAGGTAGTGAGAAGGGTTTGCACCACATAGACATTATGGGTCATTGAAAGGACTTGGGCTTTTACTCTGAGTGAGATAGGGATCCATGGAAGAGTCTTGATTGGAAGAGTGACATGATCTGATTTATGTTTTGAAAGGATCTCTCTGTATTGAGAAGAACCTGCATGGGGCAGGTGTTAAAGGAGGAAAACCAGTGAGGAGATCTTAGCAATAATTCAAGCAAGTTCACACCAGAATTGCAGCAGTGGAAACAGTGAGAAGAGGTACAATTCTAGACATAGCTTTTACAACAGGGCTAACAGAATATACCCTGAACTGGACTTAGGGTATGAGAGAAAGAAAGGCAGTAAGCCTAGCTATAGTAAAAGTGAGGTATCTGGACCTCCAATTGGAAATTTCTAGAAGGCAACTAGATATAAAGGTCTAGAGTTTTGGAGAGAGGTCTGTACTGGAGATATATTTGAGAATTGCTGACACACATTTGGTATTTAAAGTTGTAAGACTGAATGAAGAAAGGAGTGAAAATAAAGGAAGGAAGAGCAACAGGTGAGCCTTGGGATACCCCAACATTAAGAGGGGAGAAGTGGAAGAATCAGCAAAGAAGGCTAAAATGAAAGGGACAGTGAAAATGAAAACAAAGTGGGAAAAAATAGGAGAGTGTAATCAACCATGTCAAATTCACTAATAGGCCCAACAAGGTAAGGATTATAAATGATCACTGGCTTTATTAATGTGAAGTAATGGGTGTGCATTGGTGGGTGTTTTGATGGTGTATTGGGGTAAAAATCTTACTGCAGTAATTGAAGAGGGAATGAGAGAAGAGTAATTTGAGATTTCAAATACATACAATCTTATATGGAATTTTGCTAAAAAAAGGAACAAAGAAAAAGGGGCAGTAGTCAGTAGAAGTGAGGTTCAAAGAAGGTTTTCTTAAGATGGGAGAAATAACAGCATGTTTATATGTTTATGGGAATTTTCCAATAGAGAGAAAAAAGCATTTCTGGAGCAAAGTCTTTAAATAAGCAAAGAGGGATGTGCATGTATTACAAGTAGATGCAGAGGACTGGCTTTATTTATTTATTGTTTAATGTGCTTTATTGATTATGCTGTTACAATTGTCCCAATTTCTTTTCCCTTTGTTCCCCTCCACCCAGAATATAGTTCTTCTCAACACCTTCCTATCCACTCCCTCCTACTCTGCTTCTTAATTCCTGTACCATCTCACTCCCTTTCCCCCCCACACCCCTCCCTGCTGACCTAACCCCAAAATGTTCCCTATGCCTATAATTCTTTTTCCACTCTTGTTGCCTTAGTTTGCCTTTGTTTCAAATCCCTAGCTTCCATTGTTGGTTGTTGTGATGCAGTATTCATTTTAATGTTCATAGTTTTGGTCCTCTTTCTCCTAAACAAGTCCCTTTAACATTTCATATAACAGTGGTTTGGATCCGATGAACTCCTTCAGTTTTACTTTGTCCTGGAAGCACTTCCTCTGCCCTTCTATTCTGAACGACAGCTCCACTGGATAGAGTAATCATGGTTGTAGGTTTTTGCTTTTCATTACTTTGAATATTTCTTGCCAGTCCATTCTTGCCTGCGGAGTTTCTTTTGAGAAATCAACTGATAGTCTTATTGGGACCCCTTTGTATGTAATTCTCTTCATCTCTCTTGCTGCTTTTAAGATTCTCTCTTTATCCTTAATTTTTGACATTTTAATAGTAATGTGTCTTGGTGTGGTTTTCCCTGGGTCCAGTTTTTTTGGAATTCTCTGTGCTTCCTGGACCCATAAGTCTATTTCCTTCCCCCACTTAGGAAAGTTCTGCTTCATTGTTTTTTCACATAATTTTTCAATTTCTAGTTCTTCTTCTTCACCTTCTGGCAACCCTATGATTTGGATGTTGGCCCACTTATAGCTGTCCCATAGGTTTCTGAGCCTCTCCTCATTTTCCTCACTTTTTGTTTCCTCTTTCTACACTCACTGGTTGACTGTTTGTTCCTTCCCTATGTTCCGATTTGTTGATTTGATCCCTGATTTTCTTTCCCTCACCACTAGTTTCATATGTGTTTTCATTCATTTCAGCAGGACTAGCCTTCATTCCTTCCCCATCTTGTTTAAGATCTGCTGTTAGGTTTGTAATCATTCATATAACCAAAGCTCTGAACTGTGCCTCAGAAAGATTTCCTATCTGCTGCTTTGTTAGATTATATATTTGCTGTCTGGTCAGCTGCATCACCAGGATCTCTATCATGATCTGTGCCATCCAGACAGTTTTATGTTTACCTTTGCTTCCTGGGCAGGGCTGTCACACCTCCTACGATATAGGGAGCAGAGCCCATGCACTCGTCACTACTGGGCGACCCTTCTCAACACACTGTGGCATTTTGTGTGGGGGCGGGGGTCCAAGATGGATTCCTGCCATTCACTCTCTGCTGAGAGACCGGGAGCCTCCTCCTCTGTCCCCACGCCCTCCAGCCCTCACAGTCTGAGGGAATGGCGGTCTGCCTTCCCCGGTGTTAGAATCGCAAGCTGACGGGTCTGGCCTGCAGCCAGGGGTGCTCCCCAGGTGCTTCTTGCCTCCCCTTAAATACAGGTATGTGTGCTTACAGCAGTCCCACTGCCATCGCTGCCGCTGCCACCGTCAGCACAGCTTGACCTCTACGCCTCTGCTTCACCCCTCCTACCCATCTTTATAACTTCATATGTTGGACTTCCATGTAGCTTTTTTTTCTGGAACTTCTTGCTATTTATGGTTTTGTGGTAGTTGTATTCCTTCTTAGTTGTGGAGAGAGATGGAGCAAGTCAGTCTAGGCCTCCATCTTGGCTGGAAGTCTCCAGGACTGGCTTTAGGTAATAGCAGTTACAGCTCATCTCTGCTAAGAGATGGGAAGGCTGAATCTAGAAGTCATTAGAGGGTTTAATCAGGAAGGCTAATGCCACCCATTTTTAGCAAAGGGTAGGGACAATGTTAAGGAACTTGGTTACAGACAATTTTTATGCAATGTACTGAAATACTCTACTTTGTCGCTTCCTGGAGGTTGAATTATTTTGGTTGGTCCAGACCAAACTGAGGCTCTCTCAAACAAATTGAATCCCATGAGGGAAGTTCTGAGTGACCCTTACTGTCCCACTCCATAGCATTTAACTGTATTTATTATTTTGTCCTTTGGTATTCAAAAGAACATGTATATATATTCTGCTCTAAACTAATTCCACTGTCTCTAAACAATGACCCAATTTAGGTGCCCAAATGAACTAGCAGACAGTTCTTGAATGTTTAAATTTATCCCTAATTGATAGTCATTAATTTTAATCAAGTTGACACATCCATTGACAGCTGTCTGGTACTTTATCATGATCATCACAGGACACCAGGTATTCATTCATTCCACAGGTATTTATACAGAGCTCACTCAGGGGCAGTCCACTTGCTAGGCCCTGGGGGCATAACCATGGACAAGGCACAGATGTGGTACTCAGGGAGTCTGGTTGAATGGGGCTGGTGGATTACAGCTAAGCATTTGATTCCCAGTGTTAGAACAGAAAACATTCAGAAAACAATGGGAACACTTTGGTAGGGTAGGTATGTACACAATAGGGAATAACAAACATTAAAAGGCAAATATGTAACCAATTTACAAACTCACATTACCTATTTTAAGTTCCTTGCTGGAAAGAAAATCTGAATAATTCCATGATTTTGGAAAAATTCATGCTACTACTAACCATTATGACTTCACTGATAATTTCTTTATTCACTTAGAGACATTGTATGACCAGAGTGGGAATACAGAAATGAAGGGGTTGGAATTCCTGCCCTCACGAAGTTCATCCTTTCTGCTCTTCACTCCCACTTGCGAGTTTAGAGAGTTTGTAGCTCCACAGTTTCTACCTCATGTTCTTTCATGGCTAGCTACAGGGAAATAGATGGAGAGAGCAATGGTCTCTTCTTGCCATCTTTGCTTATCTAAATCTTACCCTTCAGGCCCAGATCAAATGTCACCTCTTAAATAAAGTCTTTCCTAGAAGCCACGTTACTTTTATCTTGTTTAACTCAAAGCTTCTTGTGAGGGGTTCCATATGGCTTTTAACATATAGACTCTAGAATTATACATTTTATATATATATATATATATATATATATATATATATATATATATATATATATATGTATCCTGCTAAAGTCAAAATTACTTGAGGTCAACTTTCCATTTTACTTTTAAGGATTTAAGGATTTATTTATACTAGGTACTCAATGAACATTTATTGAAAGAACGAACAAAAATTTAAGTTACTCAGGACCTTCCAACTCCTTTCTCTCTTATATCCCCTTTGTTTCTTCTTCACACATTTTTTAAAATACTTTTGTATACTACCTTTCTGTTTTCTCTGACTGTACACATTATCTATTCATTCACTGAAGAAGAGGAAAAATAGAAAAGAATAAAAACACCCATAATCCCAGAATATAGCCACTGTTTAACATCTTAGTGTATTTCCTTTCAGTCTGTCTACATTCAGTTTTCAAACAAAATGCCATCAGATTCTTTTAAAAATGTTGTATTCTAGCTCAGAGATGAAGTTACAGCAAGAATGTCAATGCCAAGAAATTTCACAGCTGAAATAACACAAGTTAGAAGAGGAGACTGTCCTAAAAGATTCTTGGATTAAATCAGAGTGCAGTTCCATCTATTAATTCCACAATCTACTGATGTAATTGTCTCTCACGAGGCCTCTGGAGTTGTTCATCTATAACACTGGGGTACAGATACCTGATAGATTCTGACATCCCTTCACTTATGATCTTGTATGACAATTTAATTCATTATATGTGAGGAAATGTCTTGGACTATTGTTGGGTGTAGTTATTCAGAAATGTCAAGACTATCAACAAGTAACCTCCTCTCAGATAAAAAAAACCAAGGCTCAAAGAAGAAAAGTTCCCAGCAGAGTTCAGCTTCAATCCACTACTGTCTAACTCCAACTCTGCCCATTTTTCTTGGTACCAAAATTCTCAATCAGAACCAAAACTAAGATGATATCATGTTTACGGAAAAAGAGGGGATCATCAATTCTAACTCAACTTCCAGGTCATCTGTGGTGATGTTTCCCAGTAATAGGACACACACTGGTTCAAGAAAACAAGTGAGGTACAGTCTTTTTAAAGGAGCTTAGATTCTCATTGAGAAGACAGACTTGTCTCATAACATTACCACATGCTGTCCATGGCGATTTAGTAGGCAAGAGCCAATAAGCATTGCAGGACAGAGCTGGTGCAAGCTGTCAAGGCCAGGTGGGAAAGGTAAAGCCAATGACTAGTGGGAAAGTCAGGAGATTTGGAAGCCAGGAGGGAGCAGGTGGGGTGCTGAAACCTTGGTAGCACAGCAGGATCTCTGGGCAATGGGCACGACCAGGTGTAGGAAACCAGAAGAGCCAACAGAAGACATTGAAGTCCCAACTTAACAAATGCAAGAGATGAACTTCTTTGCCAGCCTGGGCTCCTAAGCCAGTGAGCAAGCAGCCAAGGTATACTCATCAGGGTTGAAACCTTGCTCTGAGCCCAAATGCTGGCTTTCCTTTTGAAGTCTGTGCTCCCAAGACTCCTACTACACTCATATTCAGGGCATTACCTGTATTCCACATGATCCCCAATTCCAGGACCTGCATCATAATATGATGGGTTGAATAAAAATGGACTGACTTTCAGCCAAATGGTTTCGGATAGGAGACTATTTCTTAGCCTCATACTCAAATCCTTTAGTGTAGCCACCCCATGAAACCCCACATGACGAACTACAACAATGTCTACCAATATATGGTAGGACGAAAATGAAAATGCCATATTTTCTTTTAAAAAGAGCTCATTGGTTAAAGTTTCTAAATTGATTTTCAAATATACCACCAAACTGAGACATCAGAAAACCAGGATTTTGGTCACTCGGGTCCCCAAGTTCTGAAACTCAGTTTCTTTCCATATACATTAAGAGAAATGGAAAATTATCCCAAATTTCATTTTTAAAATATCCTTTGTATTTAAAATAATCTTAGATGCATAAAAATTGCAAAGATAAAACAAAGAGTTCCCTTTATCTTAGTTTCCCCTAATTTGTCAAGACTAAAAATGTAACATGGAACATTACTATTAACTAAGAAAACCCCAAAGGCTTTATTATTATTTCACCAAATTTCATTTTGACTTCAAATTACAGTTGTTTTAAAATATAAAGGCATCTGATTTCTTTTGCTGTTTATTTTCTGACATAATTTTTAAGGGCCTATGTTAGGATGGAGAAGCTCTAGTAGTGATATATTCATACTTTGGGAACATGCTCAGGAAAAAGTTCTGATAGGGGAATAGATGCCAATCAGAGCTTCTTGATTTAAGTCCCAGGGACAAAAGATTTGACTGGAAGGAATTGGATTCAGCTATCATGCGTTAGAAATGAATATTTGGAATGGTTTTATATTTTACCCAAATCATTCCAATCTTCTAGCCCCACCCACTGAAATCTCTGAGTCTTAAAACAAAGCAGGGAACCTTTACTCCTGACATAGCAAAACTCATTACATATATACTTGACAGTTCATTATTTCCAACTTAGTTGTGTTTTCCTTCCTAATGAGAATCAAGTCTAGAGTAAAATGATAAAATACATGCACGGGCCTCTAATATAAATACTTATGCACCCTGGACATCACCATAATCACCATAAGATAAACAACCTTATGCTTTTCATCAATTCCATATTTCCTTTTTTTCCAAGTTTGTCATTCATTCCATTTCTTGAGAAATTAAGTACTGATAATAATTCTGAAAGGGATTCTCTTCAAGTGATGTCATTTTTAGAGAAATTTAGTATATAAAGATGAGTAACAACAATTTATTGAAGATTTAGGAAGGCCTCTGATAAGCATACAAGTAAAAAATGTGAGGCATTGTACTGACAAGTTTGTAAATATCAGCTCTTTTACTCCATTATTATTATTATTCCAATGTTATTCCTATCACACAGAGGAGGAAACCAAGAATTACAGAGATAACTTGTCCAACTCGCACAGACATGGCAAATGCTGGAATCCAGAGCTCACCTTCTTAACTGCCTCTCCATCATACAGGCTCCTGTTCTTAGAAAGTTTGCCCACTAGTTGTATAGCCAAGAATAACAAACATGAAACAATGAGAGGGGCATTCAGTGATGTTGTCATCAAAAGGAAATATGTACAATGGTGCTCCAAACCTATACACAACTACAAAGCATTGCTTTATTGTTATTTGGTGACACAGTAAACAGGAACTATCAATTTTTACTCTCAAGTTTTAAATTGGCACACAATTACTTCTGTTAATTAACGTTCCCATCTCTTCCAACTCCTTTGGTGGGAAAACCAAGTCCATACACCAACTGTAATAAAGCGGGATAAGGGGGATGGATGCAACCAGGAAGACAGAAGAAGGCATTCTGCATTCTTCGTAATCTGAATAACACCAGCTAATGTCTTAGGATTGGCTCAAAATGCAGAGACTGTTTCTGGGAAGAAAAAAACCTTTCAAAAGTTTCCTTTTCAAAGAGATAGTAATTTCTAGAGACAAATCCCATTCTCCCTTTCCCAATCCATTCTTTTTTTCCCTGAGAAAATATTTTTAAAAATAAACACATCTGGACAGTTTACAAAGTCCTCAGAGGCTGAAAAACTAGCTATAACAAGGACTGTACTCGACACATTTTTCTTCAGGCTAAGTTACCTCATTCAAGGTTTTAATGTTTAAATAAACTGCTGCCCAAATCAATAATCCACAAAATCTTTCACTCAAGGAGAGGTCTTCAATCCTTCTAATCCTTCTGCCCCATTTGAGGCTGATTTGTATGGTGAATGAACGCATTTTATCATACTTCACACATCTGCTCCCAGAACTCCTGAAAGAGCGGTGAGTATATTCTCAGTGAAGAAACTAAGACAAAGGTCTTAGTATGATATCACAAGCAGTACTTAGTTCAACTAAGAGACTGAATCTGGTTTGGGAATATGATGGGCAGACATCAGGAAAACTTTCTCTCTTCCTTGTCCCTCACAGGCAAAGCAGCGAGGTGGCTGAGCAGGCAGACTTTGGAGCTGGCTGGACTGACTCAGTTTAAATCCTAGCTCTGCTAATTGCTTTGCTCACTGCAAGACTTCAGGAAAGTTGCTTAACCGCTCTGTACCCTAGTTGCCTTATCTATAAAATGAAGGTAATACAACACTTACTTCACAGGTTACACAGTTGATCAAACAATGTTAGCAATTATTATTATTTATAATGAACCTATAGAAAAGTTCTGCATCACTTGCATCCCTAAAAACTATGGTTTCTGAGGCTCACCCATGTCCAGGCTAACCCCTGTCTACGGTCCCTGAGGGAGAATGGCATGGCCCTGCTGAAACAGCTCTGCATAGTGCTTCCTCTTGCTTCCACACAGAGCAGAGGGTAATTCCCACTGCAACTCTCAGCCACCCTGAATTCAAAATTACACTCTGTAATTAAAATCAAATTTTGTACTTTTCTGGTTAAGAATCATTATTGTAAACAATGACCCCATGAAACTTAGAATATAGTGAGAGAAAAAAAAATCCTGAAAAAGTAAACAGATAAAAGTATAATACATCTGGGACAGCAGAGGTGCTATTTTAGATGGGGATTAGGGATGGCCTCTCTGACAAGGTGACATCAGAATAAGAGAAATGATGGCATGAGGGAGCGATCCAAATAGAGGCAAAAACAAGTTCAAAGGCCCTAAGAAGGAGGTAACCTGAAGAATACCAGGAAAGGCAGGGAGCCTAGAATAGCTGGAGCTCAGCGAGCAGTAAGGAAAACTGTGGGGAATAGGGTCATCAAAAGGGGTAGGTTTGTAGACTATGGTAAAGACAATGCGGAACCACTGGAGGGTTATTACAATGGGAAGCCACTGGAGGGTTTGGAGCAGAAAGTCAACTGATCTGCTTTCCATTTCAGAAGGCTACTCTGGCTACTGGTAGAGAAAATATCATTAAGGCTCATTGGTAGAAACAAGCAGTGACAAAGGGACTACAGTGAGTACTGGTTATTTACAATGATGGTGCTTGGTCTGCGGTGGAAGTAAAGTGCTAGATGCACTTATATTTCAAAGAAAGAGCCAAAGGATTCAGTGGAAGACTGGATTTGTGTATATATGGAAAGGGAATGTGAGAGAAACAGGAGAAAACTTCACTCAAAACTTTGTAACATTTAATGAAATGTGGCTGACTACATAAGGAGTCTCTCTCAGCCATCTTCGCTTCCATCAAGACTAGCAATATGCTATCTTACCAGGACAATTTTCCCTCCACAAAAGATTAGTAGTTTCAAATCATTTCACAAGAGATTCTATGCTGAGTTATCACCTGAGAGCTGTATTCATTCACTGGCTAAAGGATCATTGATTCAACAAACATTCATTTATGTTTACTATGTCAGGGCACTGTCCTAGGTGCTGAAGATGAAGTGATTAAACAATACACTCTTCTCTACACAGGTAATGCATCTATATCTTAGCAAAATCTTCAATTCCTCATACCACAGCCCTTAAGGTTGGCTGAGAAGAGGCAAAAGAGAAAACCTAGTGTGGAAATTATAAGGACACACCTACATTCAGTTCCCCAAATTCCCCCAGTGATTCCACTGCTCCATGAATTTGGACATTCTGCCACCTCCTCCCCATTTGAGTGAAAAATCTTGGTCATTTTAAACTCAATCAACTCAACTTAATCAACTTCTGGAAACCCTTCCCTAAATTTCTCCTGCTCCTATCAGGATTGAGTCCACTTATCATACTTTGTGACCTGCACCATTATAGCACTCACCACTATTGCAATTATTGATTTGCATATCTATTTTCCCTGATGTACTGTAAACATCTTCACAGGAAGCATATCTCCATTTTTGTGTTTGAAATGCCTAGAGCATGACCTGACATGTAATGAGTACTCGATAAATGTATGTTAAAAAAAGTAATGAATCAATCTCTCAGATAGTATTGCCAAATATGCCCTCCTTTAATTCCACTGTGGACGCCTAGAAGCTAAAACCTACAATTTAAACCTCTGAATAATCTATGGTATCTAGAACAGAGCAAATATTTTATATTTATTGCTTGGATTTCTACCCAGGGAGTATCTCATATTTTCATCTGTTCATAATTTACTGAAAATATGACCTTGAGAAGGAGTCTTACTTGAGTCTTTACTATTCCTTGCATGGGACTCAAGTGCTAATATTGTCTAAGTTACAGAATCTGGGAAGAAACTTCTATTTTTCTCTAGCCATAAAAATCTTTCTGCAACAGTATAAACTGCCATCAAGCTGAGAAATTCAGGCTCCACACAAATCTCACTGCCTCAGAAGGAATTGTTTTTATTCTGTTTTGTTTTGTTTTGCTACTCAATAAGCATAGAAGAGAGTTCTTAAAAAGAAAATTAAAAACTGGGCTTCAGATGTTGGTATCCATTTCTGAGTCTAAATATCAATGAGACATTAAAGAACATTAAAGGTGTTTATCATGGAATGTGATATTGAACATTAAAAAAAAAAAGGCATTAGGGATTCCAGAAAAGATGTCTATTTGAGTAGATGTGTCTGGCTCACTTCCATTATCTCTTTCAAATGATAAATATAATAGAAAAATGAAGAAAGTTCTGTATCAAATTAAAAATTGGAAAAAAAGAACATCAGAAATTTTGAGGACTTTTTAAAAAGTGTATTTTATTGATTATGTTGTTACAGTAGCCCCACTTTTTTCCCTTTGCTCCCCTCCCCCCAGTACCCTCCCCCCCCCCCCCGCCCCCCCACTATCCCATCCGCCTTAGTTCATGTCCATGGGTCGTGCATATAAGTTCTTTGGCTTCACCCTTTCCTATATTATTCTTAACTTCCCCCTGTCTATTTTGCACCAACCAATTATGCTTCTTAATCCCTGCACCATTTCCCTATTTTCCACCTTCCCCCTCCCAGCTGATAACACTCCAGATGAACCCCATACCTATGATTCTGTTCCTATTCTGATTTACTTAGTTGGATTTTGTTTTTATTTTTTAGGTCCAGTTGTTGATAGTTGTGAGTTTGTTGTCATTTTAATGTTCATAATTTTTATCTTATTTTTCTTAAGTCCCTTTGACATTTCATATAATAATGGCTTGGTGATGATGAACTCCTTTAGCTTTACCTTGTCTGGGAAGTGCTTCATCTGCCCTTCCATTCTAAATAATAGCTTTGCTGGATAGAGTAATATTGGTTGTAGGTTCTTGCTTTTCATCACATTGAATACTTCTTGCCTGCAAAGTTTCTTTTGAGAAATCAGCTGACAGTTCTACAGTCACTCCTTTGTAGGTAACTCTCTGCTTTTCTCTTGCTGCTTTTAAAATTCTCTCTTTATCTTTTGCCTTTGGCATTTTAATGATGATATGTCTTGATGTGGTCCTCCTTGGGTCTAGCTTGTTTGGGACTCTCTGTGCTTCCTGGACTTGTATGTCTATTTCCTTTGCCAAATTTGGGATGTTTTCCTCCATTATTTTTTCCCATAAGCTTTCAATTTCTTGCTCTTCCTCTTCTCCTTCTGGCACCCCTATGATTTGAATGTTGGTATATTTAAAGTTGTCCTAGAGTTTCCTATGCCCCTCCTCATTTTTTTCAATTTGTGTTTCCTCATTCTGTACCAGTTCACTGTTTTTTCCTTCCTTATGTTCCAAGTCATTGATTTGAACCCCGATGTCCTTCCTTTCACCATTGGTTTTGTGTGGATTTTCCTTCGTTTCACTTAGCATAGCCTTCACTTCTTCCCTTATGCATTTGTCATACTAAAGCATCTCTGTCAAGCCTGTGAGCATCTTTATCACCAGTGTTTTGAACTCAACATCTGTTAGGTTGGCTATCTCCTTGTCACTTACTTCTCCCACTGGAACCTTGATCCGTTTCCCCTTTTGGGCCATATTTCTCTGTCTCCTCATCTTGACAGGCTTCTATGTCTGTTTGCCTCTGTGTCTTAGGTAGAGCTCTTGCACCTGCTATGTTGTAAGGAGCACGGCCTTAGGTATACGTTAGAAACAGGTAAGCTATTTCACCACATTTTGGCGATGTGGGAGAAGGATCTGAGAGGGAACAATGCCACCTATTCAGCACTCACCCCTTTTCCAGGCACTTCTCCCACTTCCATATGAAACTGGCATCTCTCTAGCTGTTGCCCTGGCTGTCGTTCCCAGAGTGGATGGGTCTGCAGACATTCTAGGACCATGGGGACCCTTTAAACAAGCAGACTCTGCTGAGAGACTGGCAGTTTCTTCCTCCTCCCCAACACCGACTGGTTTGCATAGTCAGAGGCAATGAGGCTTTATTTTCCCAGCGCTGGGACCATGAGCTGTGCTCTCTGGACTGGTGCTGGGAGTGCTCCCCAGGTATCCCTCCCTAGTTTTTAAAACGTGTGACTGCACTTTCCAATGGCCTGCAGCTGCCGCCACTGTTGCCACCACCTCACCGTGTCCTCTCCGCCCTGGCTCTGCCCCTCCTATCTGTCTGGATGAGTATTTCTTTTTTATTTCTCCATTTGTTGGACCTCTGTGCAGCTCAGTTTTCTGGAACTTCTGTTCATCTCTAGTTTTGAGGTAGCTATATTCCTTCTTAGTTGTGGAGGGAGATGAGCATGTCTGTCTAGGCCTCCATCTTGGCCAGAAGTCAAACTTTGAGGACTTTTTAATGGTAGAGTTCAGTTGGGCAGCATGGAAAGCAGACTATCTATTTCAGGGCTCAGCAAACTAAGGCCCATTGTTGTGAGTATATTTTATCAGAGTATAACCATGCCCCTTTGTTTACATTTTCTTTATGGATGCTTTCTCAATAAAACAGCAGGCATGAACAACAGGGAGAGATATGATTGTGGGAGAAGGGGTGGGCTGGGTGGGAGGAGCAATGGGGGAAAAATGGGACAACTATAATTGAAAAACCAAAAAATAAAATTAAAAAAAAAAAAAACAGCAGGCATCGATAGTTTTGAGAGAGATAGTATCTCTTGCAAGGCCTAAAATATTTACTATGTGGGCCTTTACATAAAAGGGTTGGAAAGCTTTGATCTATTTCTGCACCTCCCCACTTGTGGAGAAACATATCCAGGGAATAAGATGAAAATATCCACTTACTGGAAAGGTTGAGGACTAGAGATTAGGCCAGGCAAAGGGACAGTCAGCAATCTGTGACTGCCTTTGCAGCTAAAAACACCAATGGCTGCGCTGGCCAGTGCAACTCAGTTGGTTAGAGCATCATCACCTAACTGAAAGGCTGTGGATTCCATTCCCACTCAGTGCACATACCTAGGTGGTAGGTTCAATGCCCAGTCCCAGCATGTTCATTTCCTGGTCTAGGTGCCTATGGGAGGCAACCAATCAATGTTTGTCTTTCACATTGATGTTTCTCTCTGTACCTTCCTCTCTCCTCTCCTCTCTCTCTAAAAGTAATGAAAAAATATCCTCAGATAAAGATAAAAATAAATTTAAAAAATAAAAACACCAATGGCCATCCAATGAGGTAGGCCATTGCTGTGTGTCCCCTGACCCATCGATGGTACTATAGGTCTCACTAGGTAAAGAAATGGATGGTACTCAAGTTAATTCCTGCCTGCCATTAATAATTTTTGAACTGAGAGGCACAGGCTTCTGACACACAGCCTCTAAATTTGGCATGCACACTATACCTATACCCCCAGGCTATTACAAGTCCACACTGGCAAAGGAAAAATAAATCTTTCCCTTTGGCTAGGAGATTTGAAATAGCAGATTCTGACAAAACCCACCTCATCCCCCAGTATTAGAAAAGCATAGAACTCCTTTGGGAAGGACAAACACAGGGAGGAAAATCACTAGAAATAGGCAAATTTTCTGCAGTTCAGAAAGTGAGGAACCATACTGAAAAATCAGAACCAATGTCTTCATATGAAAATTACTCTAAGGAAAAAAACTGAAACTTTCTAACTATAGTCTCAATATATATCAAGAGACTATTGAGTTTATAAGACAAGAATAGGTAGCCACAAAGAGAAAAGGAAAAACTGCAATTAAGTATAAAATACCATTGCTAAATTAAAAAATGCAATCTAGTCAGTAAATGGTATTATCATGCCAAGGCAACCCTGACCTCCCAAAAGACAAAGATTCTTCTGGTTTGCAGAAGTTTTAAAATTCTGTCAGAGTCAAGGTACACACAGGTACTGCGGGAGCAGAAAAGGCATTTCTGTAGGGTCAGCACTGAGGCGTAAATTTACACAAATACAGCTGTAGTTTACACTTTGACCCACAGAGTACTATCTTTCTGAATTGCCAACCATTTTAGCTCCATCTCTTTCCACATCCACAGAACTTGGAAATATAACAAATGAAGCACATGGGGAGGGTATCTGGGTATTTACTTAGGGAGGCATATTCCATTTGATGCTTTTCACCCTTCTGCACCTTGCCACACATAGTACTTGCTGAACAGCACTCCAAAAGCCCCAGATGGGGCTGAGTGCTTGTGAAGTCTTAGTATCAAAACCTCTAATTATATGCATGCATATAAAAACACACATTAGATAAGACAAATGCCACTGTTAGAGAAATCCAATAGATTACAGTCATGGGCAAGAAGGGGAAGAGGATTATTAAAGGAGCTCAATGATTCTGGCCCAACTAGCCCCCAACCCAGTGGTTCTTAAAGTAGGGTCTCCAGATAGCATCTGCATCACCTGGAAACTTGTTAGATATGCAAATTATCAGGCCTTACCTCAGACCCACTAAATCAGAAACTTCGGTGGCGGGGCAGGGAGCAATTGTTTTATGAAGTCTTCCAAGAGCTTCTGTTTTGCCCACTAAAGTTTGAGTACTGCTATCATCTCACTCACACACACACACACACACACACACACACACACACACGCTAATATAAGGCCTTAGGGCAGTAACTCTTAATTTTGGTTGCATATTCACACCAGCTGAGAAGTGTTAAACTTTTTTTCCAGCCCTCTGAACCCTAGAATAATTAAATTTGAATCTCTTGGAGTAGATTCAGATGATTCCAATATGCAACCAAATTTGAGAACTACTGTACTGTTTTTTAAGCAAAAGGGAATCCCAAATGCATGTAATGGCACCATGGTAGACACAGAAATACATGCCATGAAAGTTGGTATTAATAGCGACAGGAAACAAACCCAAGCAATAAGATAAGATTTGAACTATGCCAAAGGAATATAGGAAGATAGCTATAAGCTCACCTGACCTGGGGACCAAATGGAGGGAAACAGGATGACACAGTTCTTTGAGCATCTCTGAGCCTTATACTGGGTGCGCAGGTGAGTTCACCTGAAAACAATAAAAAAAAAAGAAAAACATGGAAAGCAAATCCAAGAAACCCAACACATCTGTGGTTCCCAACGTTGTTGGCACACTGGAATCACCTGGGAGGTTTAAATACTCCTGATGCCTGTGTTCCACTCCCAGAGAATGTGACTTAATTAGACTGAGTGTGGCCTGAGCTTTGGAAATTTTAAAAGATCTACAGGCAAATTCAATGTGTAAAAGAGTTTGGGAACCATTTCCGATATATGTAAAATAGCTATTCCAAAAGAATATGATGAAGCACACAAGAGAGTAGAAAAAAATAGAAAAAACAGTAGCAGAAAATATTCCCAAGATGAAGGAAAACCTGTGCCTCATCATTGAAGGGGCTCATTGATGTTTAGATGGAACAAGTTAAAAGAAAACAAGTTAGATACTGCCTTGTAAATTGCTAAATTTCAAGGACATAGAAAGTATCATAGAAGAATCCAGGCAGGGGCGGGGGGGAATCATGTTAATGTGCAACACAAGAAAGAAAATGAAGCAACGTCCACACAATTCTAACCATAGATAGTGATCTATACACAGTAACCTGAATACAATAAACAAATTCTTCATGTGCAAAGGAAACCAATGATATGATCTTCATATACAGAATGAATCAAAAGAGAATTACCAAGAGAATAATAAAATCAAAAGGCCAAGAACGAGGGAGCTGGGGTACAACAGAATCAGTGGTGAGTGATACAACCACTAAACCAATGGGTCCTTAAACTCGACTGCACATTGGAGTCTATGGGGAGCTTCTAAGAGTACTGCCTTGTTTCTATGCCCAGATACACTGGCTTAATTGGTCTATAGTGGGCCCCCCAAAAGTATCTTTAAGTAGTTCCTCAGATGATCCTAATGTGTAGCTGTGGTTGATAATTACTCTAATAAAACATAGTTAATTACATAATTATCACTAATAACAGTTCTTGAAAGAAGATGTATAATGAAAATAATTTAATCTGGCTCTAAAGTTTCATATTATATTTATTTCGTCCTCCAGGGAAAAACAATTAAGTTAGTATATTATTGTACAGGCTGCACAGCTCTGCCTGAGGGAGATTCTCTATGCCCACAAGCAGCAACCCTGGCTATATGCATACACACGTCATCAGATGTTAAGGAATGTCTGCCCTATGCTCCCAGTTGAGGTCCCCGAGTCCAGCTGGGATGAGGAAGTGGGGAAGTAGGTAGGCCTGGAGCTCAGGAGGGAAGCCAGGAATCTCCTGATGTCGCCCGTGCCTTTATTTGAGTTAGGCTAAATCTGTGAAGGGAGTAGTGTCCCTTATACGTGCCACCCTTGCTTGAGTAATACCTTAACTCCAGTACAATGTGCCTGAGAAGGATGGGGGAAAAGTAAACAATAGAAAAGAGATATTTTGTCAAAGGGGTATGCTGACTTTTTGATAGAACTAAGGAAGATAAATTAACAGAAAACAAAGCGAGAGGGAACATATATCCTCCTATATACATTTCTTTTTCTTTTTGTTTCCAGCTTTGAAATGAGAACAAAATATTTGTGGTGGTTAAAATTTACTTAGCAAGCACAATCAAGCAAAAGTGTTAAACCAGGGTTTCTCATCCTCAGCACTACTGACATTTTGGGCCAGATCATTCTTTGTTGAGGGGGCTGCCGTGTCCATTGCAGGATATTTAGCAGCACCCCTATTCTCTACACACTAGATGCCAGAGGCACAACCCTCCCCTCAGTTCTGGCAACCAAAACTGTCTGCAGACATAGCCAGAAAACCCCAAGGGGGGCAAACTCACCCATTTGTGAAAGCCACTGATACAAATGAAATTCAATATGATCCTGCATTTTCATATTTCATTCTTGTCATTTTTAACTTGAGATTAAAAAAAACTGGTTGACATATACTCTCGAATAAAGTAAAGGTAACTACTAATAAAAAGAAAACAGACTTAACAGCACCTAAATCACTTAGACTAAGAAAAAAAATCTATTTGTCAAGTGATATAAAACATGAAAAGCAGGGTGACGAAGACCAAGTACAACTTGTAAAAATAAGTGTGAATGGGATTAAGTTATTCCCTGGAAGACAAAGAACTGCAGATTAGGGTCAAAATCACAAATTCAGCTGTACATAAAAATTAAGTTAGAACTAAAGGACTATGCAAAATTTACTTGGCAAAGCAAGCCAAAAGGAAACAGGAGCTGTGATATTATTGTCAGACAAAACTGAAGTAAAAGCTTAAAGCATCATGGATCCAGAAGGCTTATTCTATAGTTAATAAAATTAAAACTGTCTTCAACCCAGAAGACAGTAGAATAATAGCTATTGCCTTCTCCTTGCTATGTTGCTGTAATTTCTAACTTAAGCTCCTTGAAGGTAGCAGCTATATTTTATTTATTGTGTATTCACCGTACCACTGTCTCTGCCAAGGAAATCGCCCTCATTTAAACATTTCTGTTGGCCAGTGAATGTGTTTACATGATCCATTGACCCTGACAGAGTCAAATGATTCGCTGCCATGGGCCTCCATTACCTCATCTATAAAATGAGAAGTCTCAACTTTCCCACCTCTATACTGTGATATTTTTATCTCCTCCCTTTTTTAAATGCCAGTTGTCTAAATTATGCCTCCAAATTAGTATTAAGCATAAGGGACATGCAGACATTAAGGATCTCCCACATTAAGCACTTTATATTGAGAAACTAGTTATTAATCCAAAATGCTATAAGACTCATATTCAGCAAAACTATAAGGTAGTGTTGCTATGAGAACACTCATGTCACATGGGATTACATTCTGACAGCTCTTCCAGCCCATATCTTTCAGACAGAATTTTGCCTTGAAATGGTAGGCAGGGCTATGAGCTCTTTGAGATCAGCCACACTGTGCTTTCTACTTTGTTATCCCTGTGCCTGGCTCATAGTAGGTGCTCAGTAAGTGAGGATCAATGGTGATTTAAATAAAGGCTTTATATTTTTAGTTCCTGGAGGGGGCCCTTAAGGTGCCATTCCCTCCCCAAAATTTTTCAATAGATTTGAGAAGGGTCTTTAAAAAATACAACCTACATTTGGAGAAGGGGACTGTGAGTGCACAGAACAGTCATACAATGCCACTCCTTCTGTCACCACTCACCTAGCACTGCTGCAGAGGAGACCATGAGAAAGAAAATCAGACCTTCCCAGATGCACACCCATCCCTCACCCATCCTTCCTGTTCCCTGCCCCTCCAGATTAAATAATACAAAGGAAAAAAATATCAGTCTAGCGAGGTGTTATTTAATGTTCCAGACTGACTCAAATCCATATTGATCAAGTTTCAATTTGAAGCTGGAGCAGACAGCAATAAGTGAGATCAATAGGAGACCTTCATTCAAATATTTCATCTACTAAAAACAAAACAAAGCAAAAAAGAGTCTAACCCTGAACAGAACACTAGCTTGATGAGAAAACCATATTTCTTTTTTATGAAATAAACTGCTTTAAAAATACATAACCAACTATGTACACTTGTGATAGATCTGCACATTTTTTAAAAGAATTTTTAGGCAGAAAACTGAAATCACTAAGACTCACCGAAAACCCTTACTGATTTAGCTGCAAGGTATAACTTGTGCTTCTGTATATTTTTTTAATGAAGCTCTAAAAATACCTTTTGTCGATGCTGAATGACTTTTCACATTTATTCAGTTGATGAGGAACCCTTATGTGCCCAACGCTGTACAGAGTGCTAAGGAGGATCCCTAAGAAATGTATGATGTAGCCCCTTTATACATATAGACTGCCTAGGAATGTACAATCCTGTGTAGAAAATGGAAATACATATACAATTAGGATGTAAAACAAGACAATACTGCTTTCAAGTAAGTGATCCAAATAAAGATTTTAGAAAGGTAATGACAGAATTGTTTAAACATAAAGAATGAGATTTAGGAAGATAGATCTCTGCCACTTACTGTTTCCTTAAGTAAATTTCCAGTTTCTTTGTGTACCTGTCTCCTTAACTGTAAAACAAGGAATGTAATACATCTACATCAAGAGGCCATTGTGGGGTTGGCTACTGGAGTGTAAAGAAGGGAGAATCTATGTGCATTGACACAACGCAAAAGTTCTAGTAGAGGAAACCTTGCAAAATGGCAGAATTGGCTAGGTAGAGAGAAGGTGAGCTTGGGCAAGTCATTTTCCTTTCCTGGGTTTCAGTTTCTTCAGCAAAGTAATGTAACAAAGGGTCTTGGCATGCTGCATGATTATTGCTGAGAAACAAATGACCCCCCAGAACCCAGTGGCTTAAAAACATTTATTTCCGTAACAGCTAGTGAATTTGAACATCTTTTCATATATCTGTTGGCCATTTGTATGTCTTCCTGGGAGAAGGGTCTCGTTAGGTCCTCTGCCTGTTTTTAAATTGGACTGTTTGTTTTTGTTTTGTTTTGTTTTTTGGTGTTGAGTTGTATGAGTTCTTTATATATTTTGAATATTAACCCCTTGTTAGAGCTGTTGTTTACAAATATCTTCTCCCATTCAGTTAGTTGCCTTTTTGTTTTGTTGGAGATTTCTTTTCCTTTGCAGATGCAGCAGTATGGTGGTTATCAGAGGGGAGGGTGGTAGAATAATAAAGAGTAAAGGGGGTCAATTATGTGGCGATGGAAGTTTTGGGTGAGTGGACACACAAGGCAATATACAGATGTATCATAGAATTGCACGTCTGAAACCTATATGATTTTATCAGCCAACATTTCTCCAATAAAATTTAAATAGAAAAAAAGCATTTATCTTGCTACTGGCAGGAATTTTGGCAGAGCTTAAAGGGGACAGCTTTCTCTCTCCCACTCAACATCAGCCAGGACAGCTTAAAGCCTGGGGTCTGGAATCATCCAAAGGTTTGCTCACTCGTCATCGTCGGCAGCCGTCCGTCTCGAGAGACGATGGTGTAGCTTCTTAAGAGTCTATCTGCACCGCCGAGAATGGCTGTGCAGTCTGACTCGGGAGTGACACGGTATCTGTCTCCTCCCGTGTTGAATTGACATCTTTCGATGACACTGGAGTGTCCTCTCCAGTGAAGCTGAAGCTACAGAGCCTGGGCGGGGTGATATGGAGGGTCTGCTGTTGCCCATGCAGCAGACCCCCCTCTCTTCGCAGCTGAAGGGTCCAAGGGAAAGACGGAGTCAATACAGCTTGGCTTCAGGTGCTCCGCAGGAGTTGCCGGTGTTGACTACAACGTCAAACCGCCTTAGGGACTCTGGCTCCGGATTTTCTGTCGGGGTTTACTCCCCTAGCCTTCCCCTAAAGAGGTATGCCGCAAGGCAGCGGAGGTTTTTTGGAGTCAGAGTTTTCCTTCTCTGATGTACCCTGACTGGAAGATCGAACCAGCGACACTTAGCTCGCAGGCCGACACTCAATCCACTGAGCCAAACCAGCCAGGAACGCTTGCTCACTCACATCACATAATTTAGTGGTCCACGCTAGCTGGGACCCGAGCTGGAGCTACTGACTGGAGTGTCTCCAGCTTGCATCTCCTTATAGCTCACTCTTCTTTACAGCTGGCATCTGGGCTCCAAAGGTAAACATTTAAAGAGTGAGAAACTATACCCTTTTTTATGACCTAATCTCAGAAATCACATAACATCACTTCCCATACATTCTATTGGTTAGAGCCCATGCAGGTTCAAAAGGAGAGAAAATTGACATTAGTCCTAGATGGGGAGTGGGGAGGATCTAAAAGAAAAGGTGAGAGAGCCAAAGTATATAAGGAACTCACATACTCAATTACAAAAAAAATAAACAATCTGATCGAAAAAGGTGCAGAAAATCCCTGTCTAGGTCACTTGGTTGGTTGGAACATAGTCCCATACACTAGGAGGTTGCAGGTTCAATTCCTGGTCAGGGCACACATCTAGATTGCATGTTCAGTCCCTGGTTGGGGCGCATATGGGAGGCAATAAATTGATGTTTCTCTCACATCAATGTTTCTCCCTCCCTCCCTCTAAAATCAATAAACATATCTTTGGATGAGGATTTTTAAAAATTGGCAGAAGATATGAAAAGACATTTCTCCAAAGAAGACATACTTATGGCCAAAAGACATATAAAAAGATACTCAATATCATTAATCATCAGGGAAATATAAATCAAAACCAAAATGAGATATCACCTCACACCAGTCAGGATGGCTATTATTGGATGTGGACAAAAGGGAATCCTTGTGCACTACTGGTGGGACTGCAAATTGGTGCAGCCACTGTGGAAAACACTAAGGAGATTCCTCAAAAAACTAAAAATACACCTACCATATGACCCAGTGATTCTACTTCTGGGTATATATCAGAAGAAAACAAAATAACTAATCTGGAAAAAGATATATGCACTCCTATGTTCATTGCAGCATTATTTACAATAGCCAAGATAGGGAAGAAACCTAGGTGTTCATTGATAGATGAACGGATAAAGAAGAAAACAACATGTGAGATATATATATATTAAACAGCAATAAAAAAGAAGTAAAATCTTGCCATCTGTAACAATGTGGACGAACCTAAAGAGTATTATGATAAGTGAAATAAGACAGAGAAATGCAAGTACCATATGGTTTCACTTATATGTTAAATCTATAAGAACAAAATGAACAAACAAACAAAAAAACCCACAAAAACGGATTCATAGCAATAGAAACCAAAGAGATTGCTGAGAGAGAAGAGGGGGTAGGGGTCGGTGAAAAAGTGAAAAGGACTATTGTCAATGATACTGTGACAATTTTGCATGGTGACAGATGATTGCTAGAATGAATGGGGTGATCACATTGTAAGAAACAAGAATATCAAATCACTAGGTTGTATACCTGAAGCTAATATAATAGAATATTGTACACCAACTATACTTTAAAAAAGTCAAAAAATTTTAAAAATAAAAAGACATATGACACCATAAGTATCACTGTTTTTAGGAAATGGAAACTGCCATATCTAAAATACTTTCTAAAAATGTATGTAGCTATTAGTAGTAGTACTAGTAGTTGCATTGGAAAGGGGAAGCTTGATGTAAGATGCCAAGAATTAGAAAGGCATACAACAAACATGTGTTTATTACTGACATAAATGTAAATAAAACATAGCCAAGGAAATTATGATCACACAATTATAACTCAATATGCTAAATTCTAGAACAGAGAACACGAAAAGCATAGGAGTAAAGAAAGAGAAGGCACATTTCTTGGAGAATGGGGGAAGCTTCAGTGACGAGGTGCCCAACATGGGGTTCAAGAGAAGATCCAGGTTTTGTGGGGCCCAAAGCTTATGCAACTTGAAGCCCTTCTTTAAGAAACAAATACAGAATTACAAATGTAAATCAGGTATAGTACCTTGGAAAGGGCCTATGAAAGAGAGGAGCCCTGACACTTCAGCGTTAGCATCACATAAAATGGAGTCTGATGAGATCTAAATCAGAGAGGAGAAAGTGAGACTGAGAAGGAATTGACCGATTTGGAGAAAAGGGAGGGGTGGAGGGACAAAGGGTCTAAATAAGGTTGAAGATCTTGGAACAGAGAATAGGGAATAAGACAGTGAAGGGATAGGAGGCATCTCTGGAGGGAAAACAACTACAGGAAATAAGATCTGGTCTGCAGAACCTGGAATGGCAGGAGACAAAGCTGGGATTTTGTGCTGCGAGCAACTGAAATTCACTATTGAGAAGATTCTCAAAATGAGAGTGAAATTATTTATAAAGTTTAGTAGGCAGAAAGGACTGAAGTGGGGAAAATGCTTGCCATAGACAATCTTTTGATACCTACAAGCTCTGTGTAAATGCCCCACACCAGATAATTGACATTTAGCTTTATTGCTTCTGCTAAACACACCACTGGATCATTTATAATAGCTAAAAATGATAAACCAGAGTATTTTAAAACATGGAAATTGTTAGGTATATTTTTGGTATATTTGTTCTTTGGGACATTATTATGCAGTTATTAAAATCATATTTATGAAATGTCTTTACAAACTGAGAAAGCACTTAAAATTTCAAGTAAAAAAAGCAGGACAAAAAATTATGTAGCTATATATAGTAAGCATGTACATGTATATATATATATATATATATATATATATATATATATATATATATACTTTTCAGTGTACATGTACTTACATATTTGAGTACATGGAAAACTATTATAAGAAAATACCTCAAAATATAATAATGATATCCTTAATTGGTTGTCATATGGTACATTTTTTACTCTTCTTTTTATGTGTTTTTAATGATTGATTTAATTATTGAGTACAAAAATAATTTAAACCATCATGCTCACTTTTCAAGGTTTATCCCCAAATATCACCTCCTCAAGAAGACTCTGATGCCTGATCTCTCTCCTCTGTCCCCCCACACCCTCACTCCACAGGCAAGTATTCATTTTCTCAAAACCCATTAGAATTGCTTTCTTTCTCTTACTGTGTAATCATATTTAGCGTTCTGTAGTAGCCCCCACAAGAACACACATCCCGTAAGAGGGAGTTAAGGCCACAACCCCATTTCAGTGCCTTACCATAGTTGGTGTGATAGTATGAGTTGTATCAGGTTCAGGGTATGTTGGGGGTTGTGTAGAACAGAGTGCAAGTTATTCAAGCAATAAAGCATAAGTACTGGTTCCATAAAGGGGAAAGTGCAGACCGTTTTTCCAGTAACCATTGACCATTCAATTTTAATGATGACAATAAAAATACTACGGACTCTGGCATATGTCATTTCATTTGACTTTTATAGGTGCTCTGTGAGGGCAGATATTCTTATCTGCAAGAATAAATGAGATAGATGTATATGTTAAGTCCTTATGTGTTTGTCACTGAATAGGTGAATAAGTGATAATTATCTTTTGTGATTTGCTCAAAGTCAAAGAATTCAACACTCCAAGTGCTAGGACTGGAACTTTTCTAGTCCTATTTTCTACTTTTACACTCTGCCACAATCAGTCCTAGCAAGCAACTGTCCTTGTCTCCTAAGGATTCCTGGTGCTGATCGGCCCCAGCAGCTAACAAGGGTGAACAGCCTCTTGATAGCTTGTGCTTTTAATCCAATGATTCAGTCACTTCTCCAGTGACCCTGATCATCATTGTGGTTCCAGAAAAGACAATTAGATATTTTAAAAATTAAAGAATATTATTATCATACATTTAGTATCACCAGCCCACAAACTTTCCAACAACAAATGCAATTCTTCCTAAAATTATTACATCTCTCATGGATATTATCCTGATGATAATAGCATTCATTTATTGAATGCCAACTATATGTTCTAACAGGTGTCCTGCATGGGTTAGCTCCACTTAATTATGAGATAAACCCTATAAGGTATGCATTAGTATCTCCGTTTTTCACATGTTCATTGAGACTCAGGGGAGCCAACTAAGTTGTCCAAAGTTTCCAAGCTAGTAAATGGCACAGATAGATCTGTCTGGCTGCAAAGACCATGCTTGCTGCGCTTTGTCATATAGTAGGTAATCAACAAATAAAGTATAGTAGTGACCATATAGTAGGTAATCTATAAGTACCACACAGTCATGACCACATAGTAGGTGATTAATAACTACAGGTTGAGGTGAAATACCTATGACAACCCTGTCATCAATGATTTTGCCACCTTCAGGCAAGGTGACTGAGAAGAAAGAAACATGAAAAATGCTCTTGTCAAAAACAAACAAACAAACATGTTCTATGTATCTACCTCCTATCAAGGGGTCAAAATAAGCATCACAACCCAGAAACCATATGGCCAACCCAAGTATAATTTCACCTCAATTCCTCCCCTGGCCCTCAGAGTGGAGGGTGCACATCACAGCCCCTCTTCTTGAAGGCCTTGACCTTCCATTTCCTCCCTTTCCTGCCATTCTGGCTGTGCGCTCCTGGCACACTGGCAGTCACTGCAAGCACATCGACAAGCGATGAGTAAACACACTCAGAGTGAACGAGGAGCCGAGGGTACGAGGTCAGGAGCTGTGTGCCTGCCAGCCTGTGGCAACAGGAGCGACAGTGAAAACTGCTGATGGGAGAAGAACCTGTGATTCCCAGAAGCTCAGCTTGGTTGGTTGAGGTGGTGGTCCCCTCTCTTTCGAGAGGTAGTGGGCAGAATAATCACACTGTTCCCTGAAGCTGAAGTTTGGGTTTTCTCCTTTTGTGCAAGCTGCAGTGCTGCTTCTGCCACCTGCCAAGGGCTGGCTGCCAGCTCCTTTGGGAGGCATTGTTTCAGTTTAAAGCAGGGGTGGAGGGGAGATGGAGTGACTCTGGCTCTTTTCTTTCCAGAGAGCATTTTGTTCCTTCGGCTGTCAAGAAGCCTTTGTACAGACAGGTCTTTATTCCCAGGACAGAAGCACTGGAGACAAGCATTAGACATTTGCCAATTCTTGATCACTTTCCTCACCCTTTATACTTTGTTCTCTTGAAATTTGTTTAGACCATGTCTTTTTCCTAAAAGGCTTTGAGACCTTTTTCAAAATAAGGTTTATCTACAGTAAGGATATAAAGTAGGAACAAAGAAGAGGAAATCTGAGTCAAAGGGAGCAGCAGCCGTACATATTTTAAATGTAAAGATAAGCAAAGCTGCCTTAATTAGGCTGTAAAACTGAAGTTTTGTAATTAAAGCTAAAAATTAAGCTTTAAAAATTGTCTCTGAGATTCCTGCCAGCTAGGACAAGAAGCAAACACGGCATGTTATATAATCGTCATACTAGGTATCAAAGAGGAGTTTGATATTAAATGTCTGCTTTGGGCATCTGTTTATACCTGTCTTAGTATTGTCCAGGCTACAGTCATTATGGCCATGTTATATGGCTGGCATAGGACTTGGCCGCTCTGACAAGCTTTTGAACAGGCATTACAGACAGTACATTCAAATTTATTTTCTGTGTTGAAGCTTGTCTCAGCCAAAGAATAGGTGGGCAATCTTCTGTTTGGGAGTCTCAGTTCTCTTAACAGGGTATTAACTCAGCCCCTTTTCAGTTGGTTGTTATAGTGAGTGGCACCACACTTAACTGGAAACATATAAGAACAACACCCTTCATGGTTGCTAAGGATCTCAAGTTTTTGTTCAATTTTTTAATCGCCTGTACCTCTCAAATTTATGGAGGAAAGCAATATTTGTGAGAGTGGGGAGAGAAATTCAAAAGATTGCTCATGTATCTTCTTCCAAATACACAATACCTACCATGGAATTGTCAAGTCAGCTGGGAGGTGAATGACTTCCATGATGGTTTTGGATGACTTCTTCCCCATGTCCTCCTAGAGCCTTCTCTGAATTGTTTAAATACTTTTACTGAGTTTTTCTTCCCCCTCCCACAACCTGGTACAATGCCATCAGTCTGTGAGGAAAGGCAGTCAAAAATTATATATATATCCCCATTAAACTCACTTGCTATGTTCACTTACAGATATTGAGACAGTCTCCTGCCAGAGAAGCCTTGAGAGAAATGTGACTCTGGCACCAGGAAGAGGTGCCCTTCTTCTTAGGAACCAGTATGCTCTTATGTTTTGGACATAGATTGGTAGGATTGATTTTCCTTTTGGAATCAGCTGATTTGAAGCTCAGAAGTGAATCTAGGCCCCAAATAAGAAGGTGCATGAAACTGCATTGTACCAAAGCTTGAATGAGTCTTGATTCTAAGTCCACGGATGAAGCTACTAGAGTTCTCACTTTGCTTCACCTTTTTTCCATTCGTTTCCAATTTGCAAAGTTTTCTTTATTTATTAAGCTGTCTTTGGTTCTTTCTGGAACAAGGTAAGGTTTAATAAGCACACATGAAAAGGCAGGAGGAAGTATACTAATTCCTCAGGGAGACAGGTTTTCACTGGCACTAAATCAAAACATCTAAAATGGGGTCATGACTTAGAGGCTGTTGAATGATGAAATGGACAAGCAACTCAATGATAATTTCTTAACAAGTACAAAAACTGTGTTTGTACTCCTTTTTCCTTTTTAAAATAAGTCCTTGACAAAAAATAAAGGCCTAGGAAGTTTCTCTGTGCCACCAACAGCAAAATGGATAAATAAATCATGATATGTCCCACAAGGGAAAACTACACAGGAATAACAACGAATAATGTACAGCTACATACACCAAAATAAATAAATCTCACAAAAGTAATACTGAGGTAAAGAAAGCAGACACAAAAGGGCACATGCATACAGGTGATTCCATTTGCAAAACACTCAAGATCAGGCAGAGCATCTATGATATTAAAGGTCAGAATAATTCCTTCCCCTGGTGGTGGTGGTGCTTAGAAGAGGACCTAAAGGGGGCTTCTGAGATGCTACTACTGGTTTGTTCCTTGATCTGTGTGCTGTTTACTTGGGTACACTCACTCTGTGAAAATTAATCACACTGAACACTTACTATGTGAGTACTTCCATGATATGCTGTACTTCAACAAAAAGTTCAAAACAAAACAAAATGAAATCAAGGCCAGGATCTACACTAGGTTAGAATACACTGAAAACCAGCCTAAGCCTTGGAATTGGCCATAAACCTGATTTCAGCTTCAGCCTTTGAAAATGCAAATAACCAAATGTCCACATCAAGATCATTTCTGGCTTTGCTGAACTTACACATGACCAGTGATCGTATGGACATAGCCATTATTAATATTTAAGTATTACATCGTAATAACATCATTTGACTTTGTTACTTTCAAATATAGGAAAGTATTCTAGCTGTAAGAAGAAAAAAATCTGCTATGTGGTTTATAAGCTGAATATTATATTTGGTTAGTATATAAATATTTTTGCAAGAGTAATATGCTACAATGATTAGTGGTGTACAAAGTTTTTTGTACCAAAAACAGTTTTAGCTTTCAACTGGTTAAATAAATAGAAAAGTTGACAACATAAATGCTAAAAGAATATATTAGCAAGTTAGCTAGTTAATTTACATCCTTTCTGAGCCAAGAAATTAATATTTAAATATAGAAATTTAAAAACAATGCAAGGTGGAATAATAGAAATTCAATAATATTATATTTCTAATTCTTGTAGAATTGTTCAGTATATTAGCATCCATTATACTAAAAAAAAAAAAAAAAACCTTATCCCTGGCTGGTGTGGCTCAGTAGATTAAGCACTGGCCTCTGAACCATAGGTTCACAGGTTTGGTTCCCAGTCAGGGCACATGCCTGGGTTGCAGGCCAGGTCCCCAGCTGGGGGCATGAGAGAGGTAATCATACATTGATGTTTCTCTCCCTTCTTCTCTCTCTAAAAAAATAAATAAATAAATAAACCTTTAGAAAGTGTATTTAAATTGTTGTTATTTAGTTACATTTAGGCCAAGAGTTAAGAAAAAAACTTACTTGGGAATTTTCTTAAAGATATTTTTGATAGCTTTATTTATGTATGTGTTTGTTTGTTGATTTTTAGAGAGAGGGAAAGGGAAGGAGAAAGGGAGAGAGAAACATTTGTGTGTGAGAGAAACATCGATTGGTTGCCTCTTGCACATGCCCAACCAGAGACCTGACCTGCAACCCAGGCATGTGGTCAGATCAGGAATCAAACCTGAGACCTTTTGGTTTGTGGGACAACACCCAACCCACTGAGTCACAACAGTCAGGGCTTATTTGGCCGTTCTTCACATTTTGTGAGGAAAAATTTAAAGCAGAATGTCAGATTCACCAAATCAAAGCTTCATGTGGAAGAAAAACTCCAGAATCTTATAGAACAACATCTCACAATAAACTATCTTTGGTCCCAACAAAATGAAAAGTAAAAAGACTATGATGAAAGAAGGAAATTATTAGATACAAATAAAGAACCCAAATATATTTTATTCTCAGTAAACTTCAACAAAACTGATTATTTTAGAAAAAAAAGTTCTTACAGTTTCCCCATCCGTGGAAGCTAAACTTTTAAACAAAAAGTTTGTTTAAATGATGCTATATCATACACTACTAAGTACATAGCATTTTCATCATTTAAAAGGAAAAGAATTTTAGATTGACCAACCTGTGTCCTAAACCCAAAGTCCCTTCCACAACACGTGCTACTGAAAACTTTTCATTCTGAATTATATTCTGTCATGAACGTAAATCTATTGCTGTTATTAAATGTCAGTTTAAAGTTCATTTCTATGTAATGATGAAAGTTCCTGCAACATAATAATAAACTTCTAAAATTTGACTACTAAAAGTTTAATGATAAAAATTGTCATTTCACAGCAAAAAAAAAAAAATCAACAAAATAAAAAGATAATCTACAGAATGGAAGAAAGTATATGCAAATCATATACCTCATAAGGGGTTAATATCTAAAATATATGGAGAATTCATATAACTCAAGCAAAAGAACAATTCAATTAAAAATGAGCAGAGAAACTAACAGGCGTTTTTCAAAAAAAAGACATCCAAATGGCCAACAGGTACATAAAAAGAGGTTCCACATCACTAATTACCAGAGAAATGAAATCTAAACCACAATGAGATATCACATGCCTGTCACAATGGCTACTATCAAAAAAACAAGAAATAAAAGTGTTGGCAAGGATGTGGAGAAAAAGAAGCCTGTTGCACTGCCGGTGAGAGTGAAAATCGGTACAGCCACTACAGGAAACAGTACAGGGGTCCTCAAAAATATTAAAAATAGATCTACCACAGGATTCAGCAATTCCACTTCTGGGTATAGAGCCAATGAAACAAAATCACAATCTTGAAAAGATATCTGCACCCCATGCTCACTGCAGCATTATTTATGAAAGCCAAGACAGACAAAAACTAATTGTCCATCAACAAATAAGTGGACAATGGAGTTGTGATATATATACAATGGACTATTAGTCAACCATAAAAAGAAGAAAATCCTGCCACTTTCCACAACAGGAATAAAACTTGAGGGTATTATGCTAAGGGAAATAAGTCAAATACTAAATGATCTCACTTATATGTGGAATCTAAATTTAAAAAAAAAACCTAACTCATAGTAACAGAACAGATTGGTGGTTGCCAGAGGTGGGGGGGGTATGAGATGGTGGGAATGGGTGAAAGTGGTCAAAAAGTATAAACTTACAATTCTAAGACAAGTAAGTTCTGCGGATGTAAGTACATGAGTGACTATAGTTAATAACACTGTATTGCGTACTTGAAATTTGCTAGGAAAGTAGATCTTAAATATTCTTATCATAAGGAAAAGTGTGTAACTATGTGAGGTGATTGATGTTAACTAAACTTACTGAGATAATAATTTTGCAATAGATAAAGACATATATCAAATCACTATATTGTATACCTTGGATTAATATGTCAATTATACCTCAATAAAAATTGTAAAAAATGTCATAGTAATTTATTTTTAAGCTATATATCAAATTCAGTCTTGTTCCCTATAAGTTCATTCAATGAGAGGGATATCTGCCTTTGACTGAATACTTATGTTAATATTTGGCCAGTTTTTCACTCAAGCAACATCTACTACACATGCAAGTTAAGCACAATGTAGGAAGGTGAACTTGATTGGAGCTCAAGTCTTCTGTGTGAAGTATTTGGTCTGAAACTCTCAACAGAAGCCACCTCAGGACCTTTGTACTTGCTGTGTGCTCTGCCAGATGCACTTTTCCCTAGGTCTTCACATTTCTAGTGCCTAGACAACATTCAGGAATTAGATCAAAGTCTCTTTTTCAAAGACCCACTCTGACATCCTAGTGAAAGTGGAAATGTATCCAGCCCAGTCACATTCTGTCCCAGACCCAGCACTCTGGATTGCTTTGCTTCTCTAAGAAATTTATCACTAGTTAAAACTTATGGAATTATATGTGTGTGTGTGTGTGTGTGTGTGTATGCGTGTGTGTACACACACATACACACACATATGTATATGTAGATATATACTATATATAATATATACACTTTATATATACAATATCACAGTTGTATGTGGAACAGTTTATTCTTATATTTTTATTAATTATATTATTTTCAATATGAACAACTGTAAACCTACTTTTCCCCCACCCTCTATATACTATATATGCATACATACACATATATCAACTCAATATCTTTTCTATGTAGTAACTAAAAAATATGTGTGGCACTAGTATAAAGCACATAATTAACAAAGGTTAGCTTCCCTCCCTCCCCCTTCTCCTCTATACATTTGGAGCATACTACTTTCCCTGTCCAAAATGTCCTCTTGCCCTCCAACCCACTTTTCTATCCAGTAAGTTCCTACTCATCCTTTTATCTCTCTTGAAGGAAGTCTTCCCTACCCCACAGGCAAACTTCATTGCTCCTTATTTCCTCAACACCTTGAATATGCTACATTTACCTATAATTATTGCCTGTATGCTCACTTCCGCAATTACCTGTAAGCTCAGAGCATAAAATAAAGCTCACCCATCTCCCTATCCTCAGCACTTACCCTAGTCTCCTTTATATACTAGGAACTCATTTTGGACAAATTACTGAATCTTGCTGCACTGTACCTTGGCTGCTTCCTTTGTAAAGTGAGAACCATGTCATTACCCATGCTATAGGGCTGTTAGGAAGAGTAACTACAAAAGCTCCATGAGGGCAGGGATTTAACATATTTTGTTCACTGCTGAATCCCCAGTGCCTAAAACAATGCCTGACATGCATTTTAGGTACTCAATAAATATATTTTTAGCATGACCCAATTCCAATAATCCACGCAAAGTGCTTGGCATAGAGCCTGATCTATACATGCTCAGTAAATGTTAGCTATTATTAGTAACTGTTCTGGTCAGTGCCTGCCTCAGGAACTCATATAGAGGCTGGGAATTTATCAGATACTCTTTTAAGATGACAGTTTTCTGGTTGTGTGGCAATTCCTCAGTCACCTGCACCAAGCCCTCCCTCCACCACAGACCCTCCCAGCCTCCCTCAGTTCCCAGGGAGCACCACCATCTCTCCCGAATTACTCCAACGTGCTTTGCTAAGGACCCTTGCTGGACCCTGGGCACCCTGAGTCCCCTAAGTAGCCTGTAAGCTCCCAAGTGCTTTAGTTACCCCCCTCAGCAATACGGAGTGACTACTAGTTGAGTCCATTTATTTAGGGAGCTTGACACGCCACTCCACAACCCCCTCCCTGTAACAGCTACCTCCCCCCACCCCCAGACCTGATCCCCCCCCCTCACCTGCACACATCTATCCGCTATCTTCTCTTTATATATATTCCCCACCTCAACTCCTGCACTTCCTTGCAAAATTCTGCCCACAATTTACTAGATTCTCTCTTTGGGGCTTCGATGAATTCAGTGCACTAGGTTGATTCAGGTGTTTCTCATTCCAGGACTCCCCAGCAGGGCCCTCAGCACTCCGGAGAACGTGCAAGATCTGGCTTCCTGTGGGAAGAATGGTCACATCGACAGCACCGCCCATGTCCCTACTGCTCAGTGCATCGCAGCCCACCCTCTGCCTGCCGCCTTCCATCAGGGCCCGCCTTACTCCCCCACGTGCCCAAAGTCACAGGATGCACCCTAAGGGCTCCAAGCTTGCCTGTTTGCTTTCTCAGGAAACCCCACACTTCAGGCGGTGCAGGCCTGGCCTGCAGGTGTCCCCTTGGTGTTCAAAAGACAGGCTTTCCTGAAGGAGGGAACTGGGTGAAGGACCCAGCGAGTGAGCTGGGTCAGAAAGGAAGAGTAATTACCTGAGACTGCTCTTCAGGGGAAAGGCTACAGGAACAGGGAGCGATGGTCTCCTGGGACGCAATTTTAGAACCGCACAGCTGCCGGGAGGGGCAACCGACCCAGAGACTGTGCAACGGAACAGCGGCACACTCGGGTTGCTGCGGCTTGGACCTCGGCAGAGGTCGACTTGGGGGCCCCTGGCTTTCACCCCAGAGGCCCTCCTCACTGCCCCAGCCCTTCCGCTCCTGGAAGAGTAGAGGTTTGGAGCTGTGCATGCGCAGTTCCCTCCCCCATTCTGGCCTCAGGTGGCCCTGCCCTGCACTGACTTTGGGCCAGCGCTCCTTCCCCGCACCTGGCCAGGCTCTGTTATGGGGTGGCGGGGAGGGGTGCCGGAGACCGTGAGCACCGGAGTTTGTATGGTAGGTGGTGTGTATTCAGACTCACCCTATTTCGAGGGTATAGAGGATAACCCCCACATGACTAAGACAAAGTTCGTGTTCTCGAGGAGCCCGGAATGACTTCCCTGCCATTTATGCATATTTCACCCTTCAGAGGCACCTAAAGAAAATCTGCCCTCCCGGAAGTTCTCCGCAAGGAAGCCCACCTCTGTCCTGAGCATCCCTTTCTGCTGTGTCCCCTCAGGGGCTGTGTTGCAAAAGGAGAGGGGACACTGGAAGAGGGATCACCACTGGATTCTGCACTTGTACCTGGAGTGCCCTTGCTAAGCAGGGCTTCCACGAGGGCCTCCAAGCACTGGGAAAAGTCTCAGCACATCCACCTCCCAAGAGCCCCTGGCATACAACAGGTACTTGGTAACTGTCTGTAACTAAGGTACTTTTGCAGATTTTATTACTTCTTTAGTATCAAGGTGATGTTGCTCCAGGGCTTCGAGTGACCCTCCAAGGCCTGTACTGCTACACAGGGATACCAAAGGTTTGCTCAGGTAAAGAAGCAGTGAACCACTATTTCAGACAACCCCCAAGCCCTGCTGGGAAACCCTATGACCCACTGACAGCTTCCTGTTTCTGTCTCTCCTGCACCTGGAAAGTGCCAGCTCTCACAGCTGGCTTGCTATATAACTCTGCAAGTTGTGATGTATTGGGCTTTGAGAAAGTCAACGCTGAGCTTTGGTTCCCTCATCTGTAACATGGAGGTTAATATAGCTTTGATGGTTCTTGTGAGGATTACAGTTGATGCTTTTAACAGTGCCAGATAGTTTTAACTATTAACACAGTAAGAATTATAATGCATATTGTGCTTGGAGCTTTTTAAGACACTTTAAATGTGAGGGAGATCAGAATACGCCACACCAAATTATATCACTTTGGCATAAGGATTATTTTGAACTGAAAACAATTGAGAATCAGAAGTTGCCGAAAGAGTCCTCTCCCCTCCCCTTATTTGCCTAAAATCTGGGCATAATTTCCCTCTGTGAAGGTTTCTCCGCACCCGCTCCCTGTACCAGGAAGAGGAGAGTGACTCTTACTACCAGAGAAGGAGTCAACACAGAAATACATTTGTATAAACAGACCTTACTAGAATAACCCTTATGTCCATTAGTTACCCCCTATTTCCCCCATGTATTTCACAGTCATTTTCCTGCAATATATCATCTGAAGCCCAAACTCCCTCCATTGCTAAAATGGTATATAAGCCCCAAGTCTAACCACCTCTTTGAGTTTCAGTTCTGTTCTGTGACCTCGGTGCATGTAAACATTAATAAGCATTGTATGCTTTTTCTCCTATTAATCTATCTTTGGTTTAAATCACAGGCCCCCACAGATTGAACCTAAGACAGTGGAGGACAAGTTTTTCTTCCTGAAATTCACTCAGTTAATCCTCCTAACAACTCTGTGAGGTAGGTGCTATTATCCTGATTTCACAGAGGAGGAAACAGACACAGAAAGAGGCAGAGTGGCTCATCGGTTGTGAAGCTCGTGAGATATGAACTGCTCAGGCATTCTGATTCCACAGCCCATGCTCTCAGTCCTGGCTTAATAAATAGTAGTTTTTATATTAGCTAACAATAAACTGTAGTTATTATTCTCATGGTTGAAAAGCTATACAGTCTCTACCTTTAAGGTATACTCTGAAGATAGCACTTTCTAGCTGTTAATTTAAAAATACTTGAAGTTGGAGTAAAGCATAGCTTATTCAAAGGTGATGCTGTAGGGAAAACATGGACATTACTGTGGAATGTTCAGGACCCTGAAATATTATGTGCAGACTTCAAACTCCCCATTAAACTATTTGCTAGAAGATTAAGTTCCAGCTTCACATACTAACTAGAACATACAATTCTGCTTCAACAATATTCACTTTACAACTTCCAATTTAAATTAAAGCTTTATTTCCAATTTTTCATTCCAGGGCTTGTTTTCTTTTTGATTTCCTCAAAGCCTTCGTGCAAATTCACTTTAATTTTTCTATCATAAATTGTGAATCTATTGTTTTCCTGGAATTGAGGGGAGAATTTATTCAAATTTAACCTAAAGCTATAGATAATAATCCATGAAAACAGTTCCCCCAGATGTACTAGTATTCCCTATCCAATATATTAGCCCCAAAGGAATTCTTATGGCCTACTAATATCCCCCAGGAATGGAAGCTGGGGGTGGGAGGGAGTTTCAAACTGAATATGCTGACGCTGCACTAACTCTATTGCAGGCACCCTGTAATGACACCTTTGGATAACATAGAAAATGATTGTGTTCCAAGGATAGGCTGTAATGAGAGGGAAGGCTACTGAGAGCCACGGGCGGCATTCTTTGCAATCTAACAACACAATTGGGGGCAGGGGCAGGGGCAAATGTGTGCTTGTTTTCAAAATACAGTACACTACGGTGTTTCCGCACAAGGCTTTTGAGGAGAACCTGAAGTCCAAAGAGCCAACCAGCATTAGTAAATTACTAGTTCCCCTACAAAGGTGGATGTGGGAAGGAGAGACTGACTCATGTAACTGGGTATAGCACTTTCTGGTCACAGATATATTTTCTACCAAGAGTTACAAACTTCCTTATTATTGAAGCTCTATTACTTGGGCAAATGATTAGGCCCTTTTCAGCCTCATTTTATTTATCTCTTAAATGGGGATAAATTATAACCACTAACTCATAGGATATAGTGATAAACACGCATACCTAAGTATATAACATTTCTGTATGTTTGTAGGTAGATAAATGGATGCATAGATAGATAGATAGAATAAACTCACACAGTACCTGGCTCATAGTAAATAAATAATAAACGTTAGCTCCTCTGTCTCCTAATTGCCTCCTGGTTTTGATGGGAAAACATGAAATCAGCCCATTAGTATAGCAATGAAACCCAACCTTTCATGTGCTCTATGAAGACAAGATCCATTCAGTCTAAAGAAAGAGCTCGAAGTTGAAAAGCATCACTCTATAATCTTTTACAGGATGGTGGCACTTGGCTGATTTGTCAAAAATCCTGCTATATAACCACACTGTGGGTGCTTTTAATGAATGTCAGATTTTAAGAATCAATGACATTGACATTACTGCATGGAGCAAAGACTGACGGCCCAACTTATAAATTCCCTGACGCATGTATTAGCAAAGAGGCAAAATGAGTTTTCTGTTCGCTGGTCTTGTTCTGCTGTCAAACTCTGGGGGACTTGGATTTCAAGCAATATATCTAATCTCTTTAAATTAAATTATCTTCCTTTCACCAGCCAGAATTTTTTTAGAAGAATATTATCAACTAAGTGGATCAGAAAATGTGGGTTTAAGTCTTGCTTCCTTGGTGAAATGATATTAAAATGAATGTTATTTCCCAGATAAATGACATGTTCCGAGGATCATACACTACAGCTGTTATAAATGTTTTTAAAAGAGCTGTCAACAAATCAAAGGAAGAAGAAAATATAAAATTAGAGGGAATTTCCTTCTTCAAAGGGATAGTAGATGTAATTTAGATTGTATCAGAACAATGATGACTACCATAATGTGGCCTTTCCATTGATATTGTTTAATCACCAACAATATTACTGAATTGTTAGAGTGTATATAAAATATTTTCCTGTACGAAAAATATTCTCAGTTTAGCAGTTCACTCAGAAGTTGTTTTCAAACTAAAATCCCTACATACTACCACAGTCTTTTAAAAATCCTGACTTCTGCGTATGCCTCATCCCCTCACCATATAGTCTGTAGACAACATAAAGCTTCTTGGTGGCAATCGTCATTAATATTGACTCCTCTTTTGATGTAGTAAATGCTCACTTCCAATTCCCTCAAAAATACATTGTGATTTCAAAGTTAATATACCTGAAGCCAAGTTTTCCCAAACTCTTCCATCTAGTATTTGGGAGAGGTAGAAATGGAACCTCATCTTCTTGATACCCTAATATGAAACTGAGCTAAAGTCACTGGCAACTATCCTTTCACCTTTACTTTTAGGCTGCCTCATTATGAAGCCTTCCTCAGTGAAGTCTAGACCAGGGTTCAGCACACTTTTTCTGTAAAGGGCAAGATAGCAAATATTGTAGGTTTTGTGGGCCACATAGTTTCTCTATCACAACTATTCAACTCTGTGGTGTAGCACAAAAGCTATAGACAATAAGTAAAAGAATGAGAGGGCTCTATTCCAATAAAATATATCTATAAAAATAAGCAGTGTGCCACAGATCATAATTTGCTAACCCTTGGTCTGTCATATTTATATCTTTATTAGATTCATAACACACATATCATTAGCTATGTTAATATCTTGTCACCAGGGCTAAGTTTTAAGTTTATTAGAGTACAGAATCATCTTACCCTGCTTTGCCAGCCATTCTGTCATCTAACACAATTTTGACATCAGATAGTTTCTTTTTAAAGAAAGAAAAAGACTTTATTTATTTTTAGAGAGAGAGAAAGGGGGTGGGGAGAGAGAGAGAGAGAGAGAGAGAGAGAGAGAGAGAGAGAAACATTGATCAGTTACCTCTCAGAGGTTGTTCTCATGACACAGGCGTGTGCCCTGACCAGGAATCAAACCAATCACCTTTAGCTTTGTAGGATGATGCCCAACCAACTGAGCCATACCAGTCGGGGCTACATCAGGTAGTTTTCTAAAACTCAGGTCACAAGGGTCAGCATGGTGGCTACATAGTTTTAGTTCTACAAATGATACATGCAGTTCCATGTTTTGAGCTAGCTTCAAATATCTTATAATGTTTCATTTATTTTTCCCCTAATTCACCTACTATCCATTTGATAAGATGTTGTCACTGTTAGTAAATAATTCTAGGAACTTAGATTGTTAGATTAAAATCACCAAACTGCTTTCTTGGTTAAGAAATATTAAGGGTACACTTGCTTTCCAGTAAAATTTCCAATAAATGAAGACTGAAAGGATATAATAAACCCAGAAGAGATTCCACCATGTTTGAACATGATGGGACTATGGGACCCCAAATGGTCTATGTCTTTAAAGGGAGATAGAAATTCATTTTCTTAGTAACTTAGAAATTACTAAGTAATTAATAAATGGCAGACAATATTAATTCAGCTACTAGCCCTGTTTGTTTAAGAGCTCTCTGTTCTAGACTTCCATTACAAAATGGGCAATGGTTTTCACCCCACAATAGACTAAGAAATAAAATAACCTTGGGAAGGTGGAATTTTTTTTCTCCTATCAATGAACTTACACATTGGAGATTATACTGCTCTGTCAGGTAATTATTTCTGAAGGCATATAATCTATCATGTGTAAATTTATCCCCTCCAAGGAAGAGGTCAAAGCTATTCCTATACCAGGTCAATAACAATGTATGACCAAAAAGAACATGGGTGAGTTGTGAAGGTGAGATCACCAGCTTTTCATGAAGAATATGAAAAATTCTATATGACTTTAATGAAGTCACCAGCCTTCTTCCTTAGGGTAATAAGAGAAAAAGCCAAGAGTGTGGCAAGAATGATAGCTCCTTCCACATCCCACAGAGGAGCACTGCACCACAAATCAAAAATAAAGTCAAAGACTGAAATCTTGAACTCAAGGTTCAGATTGAAATGACTGAGACTAAATGTGGATTTGTTTGGAATGATTTTAAATCTGAAAAAAATCTAAAAATTAAGTTCAGTGTGGAAATTTTGTAGTGTAGTCATTAAGAGGTTAGGAATTGGCCCTAATCAATGGGAGTATGAGTCCCAGCTCAGCCCATTTTTAGCTGTGTGACCCCTGGTAAATTATTTGAGTGCTCTAAAGCTTATTTTATAGGTGAAGTTTTAAGCTAAATAAGAGGAATAGTCATAGTACTCACCTATGTTATTGTGAGTATAAGTAAAGTAATGCATCAAAAGTGCTTGTCTGATGTCTGAAACACAGTAAACAAACACTCAAGATAGATAGCTTTTATGGGATACTTGTGACCAGGGTGGAATAAAGTATACCTTAATTCCTATAAGACCAAAATACTACATAATACTTCAGGGTACCTCCTCCATAAAAGTGGACCTGGCTGTGCCTGACACTGCTTCTTTTCTTCTGACCATGGACAATACTCAGTCATTCACTCACCAAAATCTTATTGAGCACCTGCTATATTCCAGGTGCTTTAAGAAATAACAACAAATGAGACAATTTCTGTCGTCTTGGAATTACGATAACATGGGGGAAGTACCTAAAAGGTGTAACATGCAAAGTCCCAGAACAGAAATATAAACACTGAAAAAGAGGGAGAATGGAAGAATATATAAAGAGATCTCATTGGGAAAAAATCTTAGACAGCTACCTAGAACGGTGACATTTGACTGAAAGATGAATAGGATTTTGACAGATGGAGATGCAGTAAGAAGTGAATTCCAAATTTAAGGTTAGCTGAGGAAAGGGGCAGATGTGATCAAGTACTGGGTCCACTTAGAGTCCAGTGAATCCTCTGGCTGCATTTCTTAAGTCTTCTGCATGGAGACCATCAGTCCCTTGAGCTCTCCCTCTTCTCCCACTCTGTCCTCTTCTTGGATCCCTTTTATTTCCCTTCTGGCCCAAACCATCTACTTCCTTTCATAGAATTCTTTGTTCCCCACCCTATTCCATTACCAGTGATGTCCACCATTCTTCCTTAACAGGTTGCAACATGAGTAACCTCTATTGCCTGCCACCTCATTTCCCATGTGTGGAGTAAGTCATGAAAATGGTAGTAATGCTGTCTCATAGTATCCCCACTGGCCTCCAGCTCCATAAATTTATGGTCAGCTTCCTGTTGCATTATTCACGGTGGCTGTCCTGCACGTTCTCCAGGCCTCTCAGACGTCTATGCCCATTTCCATTCCTTGTACATAGAGATTAAGACCCATCAACTTTACGGCTCAAGTCTATACAATTCAAGGGCTTTCAATCTACCCCCTTGTAACCATAGAATCAATCTTCCATTATTTTCACTCATTCTTATGTCTGCAGAAGAAATAACTTCATTTTTGCAAAATTCAAACTCCTCAAATTAAGGAAGTTTCAGTGGCTAGTATGAAGTATGTTTTTGGAAGAGATAGGTCTACAAAACATTCTTTTTCTTTTTCTGCCCCTTCTGGCTCTCTTCCCTCTTCCTAAAATATGCTTAGGCTTCCCTTTTCTTGAAACAAAAATAAATACAAAACTCTATACTTCTCATATTAAGCTATATAGCCAACTTTTTAAAAAAAAGAACTCAGAACACATTTCCTTATAGACTTTTAACTCCTCAGTCCACTGTGCTTGGCTTCTGCTCCTGTTATTTCACTTCTGCTCTTTGCCGAGTTGAAGTGTCTTGCCCTACTATGGCAGCAACTGGTCTGCATTTATGTCTAACAGTTCTCACAAAGATAATCAGTTCTGCCTTTGAAGCTCCTGTGTTTAATCCCACTTAGGACATATCACTGGGACCCATAGGTGAAGTCTGGTGGAAAAAATGTTAGAAGACTTCAGTTCAGGTTCATTCTGCAATTTTCTAGTTGCATAACCTTGGACAATTTGCTTAGCCTCTCTGGGTCCCAGGTTCCAAATTCATGAAATGAGGGTGATGCCATTGATAATGAGACTCATCTTGGAGAATTGTTGTGAATTGCAAATGAGCTAATATGTATGACAATATCTCACAGATATAAACTATTTCTATAAGTATCCTCCCTATCCCATCCTAATTCTAGAAAATGGGTCATCTGCTGGTGCTGGAAACAATCAAAGCCCAGCACTGTGAGGAAAGTGGGCCGACCCAGGACTTTCCTGTGGCAGGATGGGAGAGTGGACAGTGATCGCTCTGGTTCACATCTTCCTTGACCATTTTTCTTCACCTCAGAGAGGGTGCAGGGAGTTGCCACCTCTAGCCAAATTAGCCCAAAGAAAACTTGCAGTTCATCAGTGGAGTGACAAATGCTCTGCCGGGTCAGCCTCGGAGCTGAGCTGGGATGTTACATAGCAAGGGCAATAATAGAAAATGATTCGAAGGATTAAAAGAGGAAAAGGAGATGCTTTCTTTTCATCTCTGAAAGATGTACAGGCCAGATTTAGCAAAATTGCCAAGACACATTTCATAAAGAAACACTTGACTCCCTTCTCTCTCCTCTCCTTCCATCCCCGTGCCTGTATCCATCCCATGCCTTGACTCTTCCTGGATTTCTTGGGCTCCCAGGACTGGCCAAATTGGCTTGGCAGGCTAAGTGCAAGTGTAGAACACTCACAAAACAAGGACAGTGACATAAAGTGCTATGGAAATATTTTGCTATCATAGGAAAAATCCAAAGCTGAGTTTGACTTTCTTACACTACTTTCATAGCATAAGCTATATTTGCATTGCATATTAGAGGCAATGGACCATTATGCCCTCAGTGTTTAGGGCCTCCATGGTTCTAAAAACATTGCCTCTGGCCTGCTGCCCCTGGTTCTTAGCTGTAAAGGTCCCTCAGTGCTCTGATGCAGACTGTAAAGCTGACAATTAAGTGAAACCAAAATGTTTGTTTCCATCCAGAAAACCCATTTGTATCTTAACAGGACCAGGACTTCAAGGGGATAGAAAGAGAGAGAGAGAGAGAGAGAGAAGCAAGGAAGAACTCCAGGCACCTTGCTAGGTCGGAAAAATAGATATTTGTAAAAAGAAGTTTTTCTCCATCCCTCAAATCTTATTGCATTAGTGGCTGTGGTTGATCCTTGAGTCTATCTTTGCAGACTATTTTCATCTAACTTTCCAATAACAAGTCTGGCAATTGGGCTGGTGAGTGAGGGTAGGGGAAACACATCATTTCAGTACTTTCCTTGATCTTCAGTTATCCACAGAAAGTAACCCTAGGCACCTTTCCTACTGTGCTGTTACTTTATTTTTCTTCTACAGTCTGTACCCAAATATATAATTTTTCCTCTTCTTGGTTTGTAAATGGCTCAGTCACTAGGGGGAAAAACGCAAGTGATTACTAATGGGAGATGCCACTAAAGTTCCAGCTGTGAACAGGAGAAATTCAAGATGACCCATCATCTAAATGTCAATGCAAACACCATGCCATTCAGAATGAAACAAGGAAGGCTGCGTGCAGACAGCCAGAATATATTACGAGTAGCGTATTTAGCTCCAGAACTCGTGAATCTTTGCAAAAAAAAATGTAGGGGCTTCTCGCTTGATTAAATAGCCTGTGATGGAGGATTTAGTTGTTCCCCACAATAGTTGCATGCAAATGATAGATTTCACATGGACTACAGCATGGAGAGCCCTTAGGGGGCTGAACATTTTTAAGTAATTCTCCCATTGTTTTTTGCATAGTAATTGGAAATGTACATTCTATTGGGATGTGATTCTTATTAGAAGAGAAAGTAGCTGCTCTCTACTACAGAATTCTATTCATTTAGGGTCACGGGGACTTAAAACAGAGGAAGAGGCTGAATTTATGCCCTAAATGGGGATCTGCATTAAACACTGGCAAGTCTCTAGCCTGCATTAGCTAACTTCCGCTCTCTACTTTCATCTGCCCCTTTTCCCGGCTTCTTATTATTTGTTTGGCCTGATTTTGCTTTGTGAATAAGTGACTCCCTAATGACTGAGTAGTAACTAGAGTTAAATTAGTCATGTAAGAGCAGTAAATTAGTAAGTGGCACCCCAGTTAACAGAGAAAGGCTATATCATAAATGTGCTTAATGTACTATTATCATCTAGGACCCAGGAGCCACCCTGTGTCTATGATGACACTCAGTGGACCCACTCACAATACAGCATGGGACTTGGCCAGGATGGAAAATTGTGAGGTCATCTAGCCATCTCTTCCCACCTGTGTCCACCTTGTCCTTTTTAGAAATCTGCATGAATGCTGGCCTAGGTCAGAGTCACAGAACACAGCTAACAGTCTCACAGGGAAGGTCAAGTCTGTGACACTGTGAAACTCCACTGGTGTAAATGAGGACAATAAGCCAGTCACTTAGAGGAGGAGGGGACAGAAGGATGCTGCATTCTTGCTATGCAAAGGATGGGCCTTGGACCAGCAGCATTGGCATCATTGATTAGAACTGCCAGATCTCTAGCTCCACCCAGGCTTCCTGAATCAGAATCTGCATTATCACAAGATCCTTAGATGATTTTCATGCTCATTAATGGTCAAAAAGCACTATCTTATATCTATGAACATCAGCATCCAAAATACAGACACCCTATAAGCCTTAATCCTATGTTGACAGTGCCTGGGTCTGCACCTGGAACGTAGTAGGCACTTTAATTTCAGTGAAGTGAAGCAAATGGGAATGAAGAAAAGGAAGGGAAAATACTAATAACTTTGCCAGCAATGAAAAGGGAGAAAAGAAGGAGAAATCAAGTTTCAGACTAAATATGAAAATCATAGTAGCAGAAAGAATCCAGGGGGCCCCACCTGGCTCTGACCCCACCTACTGACCAGAGCTGCTGGTATGCCATTCTTGTCCATGACCTTCATTCATAAGTCACTACCTCTTCCAACAATCTTAAGATTCTGGTCCCCTATCTTGCTCCACCAGGCCTGTTAGCCAAGGTTATCTCACCCACACAGCACTATCAGGTTGCTATAAAGCTGAAGACTAAATGCACCCACACGAATGCTTTACATCTTTAAAGTTCTGACCTCTGGGTTTAAGTGAATAAGAAGCCAATGATCATTTGTTGTTTTTTTAAAATTATATTTTATTGATTATGCTATTACAGTTGTCTTGACTTCCCCCTTTGTCACCCTCTACCCAGCATCCACCACTCCCTCAGGACGTTGTTCAAGTCCATGGGTCATGTGTATAGGTTCTTTGGCTACTCCATTTCCTATACTGTACTTCACATCCCCATGGCTATTGGTAACTACCTATTTGTACTTCTTAATCCTCTCACCTCTTCTCCTCTTCACCCATTCCCCCTCACCCCATCCCATCTGGCAACCATCAAAATGCTCTCTGTATCCATGATTCTGTCTCTGTTCTTCTCATTTGTTTAGTTTGTTTTTTAGATTCAGTTGTTGATAATTTGTATTTTTTGCCATTTTATTGTTCATAGTTTTGATCTTCTTTTTCTTAAATAAGTCCCTTTAACATTTCAATGGTTTGGTGATAATGAACTCCTTTAGATTTTTTATTGTCTGGGAAGTTCTTTATCTGCCCTTCCATTCTGAATGACAGCTTTGCTAGATAGAGTAATCGTGCCTTTAGGTCCCTGCATTTCATGACTTTGAATATTTCTTGTCAATCCCTTCTAGCCAACAAAGTTTCTTATGGGAACTCCCCTGTAGGTAATTAACAGCTTTTCTCTTTAAAATTCCCTCTATCTTTAACCTTTGGCATTTTAATTATGATGTGTCTTGGAGTGGGTTTCTTTGCATTCATCTTGTATGGGACTCTCTGTGCTTCCTGGACTTGCATGTCTGTTTCCTTTATCATATTAGGAAAGATTTCTTTCATTATTTTTACAAATCGATTTCTAATTTTTGCTCTTTCTCTTCTCCTTCTGGGACCCCTGTGATGTGAATGTTGGACCTCTTGAAGTTGTCCCAGAAGCTGCTTACACTACCCTTGTTTTTTTTTGGATTCTCTTTTCTTTTTGTTCTGATTGTTGTTTTTTGCTTCCTTATGTTCCAAATCATTGCTTTCATTTTTGGCTTCACCCATTCTACTGTTATTTCCCTGTAAATTGTTCTTTATTTCATTTATTGTATCCTTCATTTCTGATTGGATCTTTTTTATGCTGCTGAACTCCTAAGTTCGTTGAACATCCTTATAACCAGTGTTTTGAACTCTGCATCTGATAGATTGCTTATCTCTATTTTGTTTAGCTCTTTTTCTGGAGTTCTGATCTGATCATTCATTTGGGCCCTGTTTTTTTGTCTCCTCATTTTGGCAGCCTCCCTGTGTTTGTTCCTATGTTAAGTAGAGCTGCTTTGACTCTGTATCTTGGTAGTGTGGCCTAATGTAGGTGTCCTGTAAGGTCCAGTGATACAGCCTCCCTTATCGCCCAAGCCAGGTACTTGAGGTATGCCCTTCACGTGGGCTGAGTACACCTTCCTCTTGTAGCAGAGCCTTCGTTGCTGTTGACAAATAAATGGGAGGGATTTACCCAGGCCAGTCAGCTGCAAGACTGGCTGTGACCACTTACCACCAACCTCCACTCTCCATGGAGGATCAGCTGTGCAGGGGCAGGGTGGTGGTGCTTCAACGTGGTCTGTAGCTGTCCACTGGGTGAGCTGGCCCTGGGGTTTCCTGGATGGTGCAAGCTAAGTTCAGCCCCCATCCGTATTTTTCCTGAGGCCACCCTAGCAGAGGTATACCCAATCTGAGATGACTGCTACTTGTGCTGGGCTTGGAGATTCCCATGTGAAATCAAGCTGTGAACCTAGCCTGGCTGCTGCTAGTGCTGGGACTGGGGCTCCTGAGGCCAGCTGTTGCTTGTTTGAAAGGATTTAGGAAGTTGTGAAGTGTGAGCCAAGACCAGGCATTCATATGGAAAAGCAGCTTGGGTGGGCCCATAAGTTGGGTGAGGCAGAGTCTCTAAGGATCTCCAAGGTGGGTCAAACAGTGTTAGCCAGGTTCATGGAATCTCAATATGGCGCCAGCTTGCTGGTTCTGTGAGGTGAGGGTTTAGAAAAGGACAATGGCCTCTGCTCGCCTTGATGCCAGACTCTTCAGTTTCTCCCTGTATGCTACTGGTACCTTTCAAGCTGCTGCCCTGGTGCTGGAGCTCAGAGGGAGTGAGTCTGAGTCCGTGAGTCCGTGTGTGGGCTCTTTAAGAGGAACTGCTTGGGGCTCCAGCAGTTTCTTCCACTGACTCAATCCCCGCTGAATTTTGCAGCCAGAAGTTGTGGGGACTTATCTTCCTGGCACTGGAAAACGGGGCTGGGCGCCTGGTATGAGACTGGGACTCCTCACTCCCAAGATATCTCTCCTGTATTTTTATCCACCACACGTGGGTGAGGGACCAGCCCATTCCATGTATCTGCCCATCCTACTGGTCTGGATGAATGTGGTTTCTCTAATTCTGTAGTTGTCAGACTTCCGTTTAAATCTAATGGCTCTGAGTGATAGTTGTTCTATATTTTAGTTATAATTTTGATGTGGTTATGCAAAGAGGTGAACCATGCCTGCCTACACTGCCATCTTGACCTGAAGTCTCAACGGTTATTTATAAGAATTAGTCTCCTAGGGGGTTCATGAGCACAGAGCTTGAACTTTCCATGAGAAAAAAATCATCAGGATTCTAAATATTAAGAGAGAGATAATGAGTCAATGTGTCTGGGTATACAAAAAAAAAAAAAAAATCAACCACAAACCCTGCTTTGCTCCCCAATTTCTTTTTCATCTGGTCTTTTAAGGGAGAGTGTGGCCATATGTAAGAAAGCTGCAAACTTGGTGTCCATGAGATTAGGGTACATGGAGAGGAGGGTATGTCTGTTTAGGAAATTCTGTGTTTTCCTAGACATGCAAAAATGAAAGACAATAACTCAATCCCCAAATAGGGTTAATCCAAATATCTGGTGGGTTTCAATTTCTTACTTAGATTGATATGGAAAACCATAAGCAGAGTGGATTTACCACAGTAAGATGCTTTTGATATGACAATGAATAATATTTATTGTGTTCATCTGGACACTCTGCTGAGCATTTTATATGTAATATCTCATTCAATCCTCTCAACAACCCAGTGAGATAGGAACTGTTATTATAACCTTTTCTCATATGTATATGAGAAAACTGAGGAACAGAGAATTAAGTAACTTGCCAAGGTTCACACAGCTGGTCAATAAGTAGGGAGTAGGAAAAAAACCCCTCAAACGCTGGTCTGCATAATTGCAAGCCACTGCTCTTAAACTGCCCCATCCCCACCCCCACTATCCTGCATCTCTCTTACATTTTCTTAATAAAGAGAAATAGAGAGACATAGAGATCAGAAATAAGAAAGAGAGGCCAGAAGATGGCAAATTACCCTGTGTGAGTAGGACTTCTACACACTGTATAAAGAGAAAAGGCTTTTGAGGAGGGTGATGGTTTTAGAGAACTATTTGCAAGGTTGAATTCACCTCTTCTGGCTACTCAGAGACATTTTTTTAGACTTCAAGAGTTATTTAGCAAATGGATCTTAGTGACCTGAAGAAAGAAAATGATGTTCTTAAGGAGGAGAAATTTATTATGTTCCTCTGGTAGGATCAGAAGCTACCACTGATTTGAGAAGAGAAATGGTCTCTAAAATTCAGCAAGACAAGACAATAAGAGAGAATCACAACTCTGTCTTTCTATGCCTGGTTTCTCTATGCCTGATTGAGCCAGGTCACTAATTAGTATGTAACTGTGTATAAAATGTAATTACCATTTTTTTAATGGGGAGAAGCTCACAATAGAAGGGATTCTGCTGTCTAGTTTGACTAACCTCTTGGACTCCATTTTTGTGGCCGGGTTAAGGCATATCTTTCCCTGCAATGTAGTTTAATAACTGAAAGAAAAGAACCTAGAAACTAAAAGTAGCATATGAAAATTTGCAATGCATATAATTGTATTATGATTGGAGCCTCCAAAGTAAGTCATGCCATGTATTTATTTATTCATGCAGCACATACTCTGGTCCCCTGGGAAAAGAACTGTTTAAATTAAGATATATTATAAGACAAAATCCAGTGTTTTATGTACTCAATTAAAGCTCACTAGCATGTACCTTTTACATAATATTGGCTTCCTCATACTCATTTTACAAAAAAAATGCAGCCCCTTGCTCACTTTAGTTTTGAAAAGCCTTGATTATTATTATCATTATTATTATGACATATACTTCAATTTTATTTTTAGCTCATTCCTAACCAGGAAGATCTAGTAATTTCATGGTGGGGGGGGATGGGGGGTGTGAGAAATATCAAAAAGAAACTCCCAGGGCATGCAAATCTAAATTAAAATCCTCTTTGCTTTGTTATAATTTCCATCCTAAAAACACGTACACAACTCATGATGAGGGATAAGGGGAGAGTATCAGATGTAGATGTAGGGCTAGGGACCAACTTTTTAATAGCGACTCGGGTCATGAGAGCAGAAGCTTCTTCCTAATGAGTCAAGAACAGGAGAGATAAAGTAAAAGAGGTAGTGCCAGTTTGATCGTTCCCCTTTACATGACTGGAAACAGGGATAATAAAACAATTTACCCTTCAAACTTTCTGACATGACCACAGATGTAGTAAACTAAGATGTAAAATATGTGAAACTTTTAAGAAATCTTGCTGTTTTGTTTAGCACACAAGATAGTGTTTTTTAAAAAAAAAGAAAAAAACACAGTAGATATTTACATCCATAACCATATTTTTCTATAAGGGAAAAAAAGACATGGAACGCGACAGGGGGTGCCCGGACTGCTGCTTTATTGTACTTCCACCTTGCCCAAGGACAAGATTCGCCTTCAGGAGGGAGACCTTGACCCAGCCAAAGGGAAATGGTCACTGTGAGAGCGGGCCTTTCTTTTTTCTGGACACAAGTGCAAACTTTAATGAATCCTCTCCCTCCACCACGCGCCCCAGACGGCAACGGGAAATCGGAGTGCACCTGCTGCATCTCCCTTCATATCACGTTGCTGTTATGAAAAATAGTTTGCTATTTTGGAACCCCCTGGCAGCCAGAGTGAAGCACCAAGGGCCCCAAGCTCGTTTATCTTGTGTCAGAAGCAAAGCCAAACGAACGCCACCTCGCCCAGCACCTGAAGAATGGGAAGAAGCTCGGAGAGAGTAAAAATAACCAAGGGCTCAGGGAAATGGTGCCGAGAGGAGCGGCCTGTGCAGGTTAAGTAGGGCTCCTCGCAACCCATCCTGACTTTTTAGCACACAGCACTTTGCGACAGGAGGTACAGAGCATTTCCTACAAAGAAGCGCACTTTGTGGGTCAAAGTGTGGGGTGCAAGGGGCTGTTCCTGCCCGGTTTCACCCAGTCCTGAAAAGCAGGGACTCCGCTAGAAGTAACTGAAACTCCAGGTGGCATCCAGGCCATTTTGTCCATGGGTCTGCACAGCTTGGACTGGAGGTGTAGAAATAGACAGTTGGCATTCCTCAGACCAGGGCAAGACAAGCCAGCCAGCCAGCATCACATCCACACCCTCCCATCCCCAAACCAGAAAATGGCTGAGCAGGAGATCACAAGGCTGGGGCTGAAGTAAAAGGGTTATTGGACTTTTACAAACTGATAGGATTGAGATTGGTGAAGAGGAATGATAAAGGTCTATCATTCAATGGAAAAGCAAAAACAAATAGGGAGTTATGAGAATGAGCTTGTGATTTGTTTGTAAATGTTTCTTTCAGGATTTACAACCAGATGTTTTGGTTCCAAAGCCCAAATACTCAAACTCTAGCTCAGCAACTTACTTTCTGTGGCCTTAGGCAAGTCATCCCTTTAATACACTTCTCATCTTAAAAAATAAAATAAAAATGAGGGATAAATAGTCCTACTATATACACATCAGTCACTACAAGGACTACTAAATTGGGAAAGTGAATGTGTCTAACAAAATGCCTAGCATGGGATGAGTGCTCAGTAAATGCTTTTGAATCATGGAGATAGAGGGTTGAGAAGGGGCAGTATCCCTGAGAGGAAAAGACAACCATCATAGGGAAAGTCACATATTAACTCTGGTCTGCAGGAGCCACAAAAACTGAAGCCACAAGTATATTGGCCTAACAGACCTTTAGCTTTCTCTATAACCAGTACATGGTTCTGGAATTATACAGAAAAAAGGCGGGGGGTGGGGGGGGGAGAGTTTACAGGGTCCCAATGCCTTCACACAGAAAGCACAACAAGAAAAAAATCTGAAATAATGCTGAGTTCTTAACACTGGAATTTAGGAGTTTTCCTTAATTTCAGATTCATGTTTCTGGTGTCAATCACTTACAGTAATTAAATAGTAAGATAACACTGAGATTATGTAAACTAGAAATAAATGTGGGCTTTCAGTGAACAACCCAAATCTGTTACAGTTGAAAGGTACCAAAGGCATCGAGATATTAGGGCATAAAGCCCCTCTCAGCTTTAAAAAAAATCTAGCCCAAGTCAGCAGAAATGGAAAGTTTACCATCTGCTTGTTGGCTTCTGACATGGTTATTTCAGTTCAATTCCAAAAGGAAAGTTGTATCCAATACAATTATTTTTAGACTATTTCAAAATTATTCTTATTGGGGATAAATAAAACAAGGAAAATGTTATTCAGCAAAATTCAGCCCATCAGTTTAATACAATCTGGCAACTATAACAATCCTTGGATTTTGGGACCAAGGACATACAACAAGGCACTTCAACTTCTCCAAATGCCCCTAACTACCATCCCTATATGTAGAGGGTATGTAGGACACACAGCTAACATCCCAATAACCAAAACATGTTGCTTGAGGCAGCCCTTTATTCTTATTTATTTCCAGGGTGTGGCTCTGCGTCAGATGGGCTTAACAAATTGGAAGTACTGTTTCCATGGAAGAGTGTGGCTTTTGTGAGCAAAACCAGGTATAGCACACTTCAAAATGTTATACACATGTTCTAAGTGCATATTCACAGGAGGACCGTGTGTATATAACAAGTTCCAAGCTCAGAAATCTTTCACAGTTCCACAAATAACACCTTAAACATATCACCTTGTGCCCACAACAATGTGGTAGCACAATTGGTTGAAGGTCTCAACCACAGGGTACCACTAACCTTCCTTTCCAGGATTATACAAAATGACATTTTTTAGAACAGGCAAATATCCACTTCTAGATACAGTTACCTAAGGGGAAAGTTCACCTAAGGTAATTGTTGGTCGAGGGTGCCTCAGGTTATATAGCCAGTGCTGTTGGTACTGATCTTCTGGGAATCCTTTGCAGGTGTTTTGTGAATGGATCCTTACAAAAGTCAAGGGCAGCCAATGATTCATGAATATTGACCTATGGCTACTCCTCTGTTGTGGCATGCAAAGCCTCATTTTACCCAAGCAATGATTACCTTATGGGAGATTCAACCATGATAACCCATCTCTGATACTTAAGTACCTGAACCAATTGAAAACTGATAGTTTATCCTTGACTATACGTGACTTGATATAGTATACTTTCATAAAAAGTTCATTTATACTCAAGCCTTTTATTTTCAGAAGAAGCACAGAGTTATCTTCACATGTTCTGACTGCTACTATTAGATATCAATCCTTATGCCAATGTCTCTTCAGTCATTTGGTAGATTCCTTAGCTGTTCCCTGAATTTTGTTTGTATATAACATGTTGCTGCAATCTTTATATTTGAAAATCAGTTTGGCTGGGTATAAACTCCTTTATGTCTCTGAGTATCCTAACTATGTTTCTTCATTGACTTCAGATAATAAAGCATTGCTTTTTAAAAGTCTTAAGACAATCTTATTTTTTTCCTCTTTTGTGATTGGCTCAATATCATGATCTGGAGGTTCAAAGAAGTCTTTTCTTTTAATTTTTAAGCCATTTTGGCACATTGGGTTGATTTTCCCAGAAAAAGAAATAAACATGTTCCTCTTCCATGTATATATTTTATTTACCTTTTATTTCAGGAAGCTTGCTTAAATCATAATTTTAATATTAATTCTGTTCCATATTTTGGTTTCTTTTTTGGGAACGCCTGTTATGCAATTATTGAATCTTCACTGCCAATCTTCTGTATCATTTTCTCTCTAACCTGTTTTAAGTCTTTGTTAATTTCATTTTGATTCAAACATTTTCCCCATCTTCTATTTCTTTTACGGAATTTTCTGTGGTCTTTATTCATTGTTGTATTCTTTCTCATTCAGTCTTCATTTCTAATCTTCATGTTATTTTTAATTATTCTCTGGTTTTAGGTAGATCTTTTTTCAAACCTACCTTTTATAGTTTCTCCATTCATATATATAATTTCTGAATTTTTCTAATTCCTATTTGGTTGTTCCTTCACAGCTTTTATTATTTTCTTACCTTCTTATGTCTACTTTGAAATATTGGTTGATGCTTTTCATATATTTTGTGGGCATACTTTTCTGGTTTCATTGATTGGCTGTAGAGATATTGACTGAGTCCTTATAAAAATTGATATGGCATTGGGCTTTTTTTCTTATAATAATTTTTATGGGATTTGCCTACAACTATTTTCTGTTGCTTGTTTTAGGTGATAAATTTTTTCTGTGCTAAAAGGAAAAACAAGCCAGAATGGTATTCTTAGAGTCGTAGCTCTACTGTTCCCTTTTGTTATTTTTGTTAAGTGCTCAGAATCATTTGCCCTCATACTTCCTGAAATCTGCTGACTTTGCTTCCCTTCCCTACCTTTTTCTCCTTTTCTTTGCTCCTACTGTCCCTAACCTAACCAATTTGGACTCTACCCACAGAAGTTTCTGCTTCCTGAGGGAATCATCTTATAAGGAAGATTTGGAAGATTAGTATCAAAAGTTCATAGGTTAGCCCTGGCTGCTGTGGCTCAGTGGATTGAGCGTCGGCCTGCAAACCAAGTGTCACTGGTTCGATTTCCCAGTCAGGGCACATGACTAGGTTGCACGTCAGGTCCCCAGTTGGGGGCGCAAGTGAGAGGCAACCACACAGTGATGTTTCTCTCCCTCTCTTTCTCCTTTCCCCTCTCTCTAAAAATAAAATAAATGAAGAAACAAATAAATAAATAAATCTTTTTTTAAGTTCATAGGTTAAATTTCTCTGGCAACATCAACCTTAAGCATGAATTCTATTCTCCTAGACTTTTTCCCAAATTTAGCTTCTCTCCTTGGATATGACTGTTGAGGTTTCTGGTAAATATCTAGTCAGTTTGGTAATCACTACTTAGTTCATCAGAAGCCCCTCTTTTTCCCTTCTGCTTTTTCCTAACAATGCTGATCCAGTGAATATTGCTCAATCTTTGGAATATGTGTGGATACCTTTTCTCTTAGTTTTGTGATAAATGTTAAATTTGAATTTTTGGTTTTACTACTCTAGCTACTCTTAGCTTTTTTTATGGGTGGCTCTAGAGATACTTAAAAACTATGTTATTGCCACTGCCATCTCCCAGTCTTCCAAATACCATTTAAAGTATTCTGATATTCACAGAAGGCTATAGTCATTTCTCTTATTTAATTTAATTTAGAGAACTTAGGTGTGTATCTCTTATGTTTTAGGTACTATTTTATACCATGAGGTATAAAATCATGAATAAAACTATTGTTAACCTCCAATTTCTTACAATATGGCACCTACACTATAAATTTTAAATATGAATATCCTCTCTTCCTAATATATAAGAAGAAGGTTGCAAACTAAACAATTTAATTAAAAATATTCAATGTCACTAATCATCAAAGAAACACAAATTAAAACCACAGTGATATATCACCTCACACCAGTCGAAATGGCTATCATCAATAAATCAACAAACAACACGTGCTGGTGAAGATGTGGAGAAAGGGGAACCCTAGTGCACTGCTGGTGGGAATGCAGACTGGTGCAGTCACTATGAAAGCAGTATGGAGATAATTCAGAAAATTAAAAATGAATCTGCCTAATGACCCAGCAATTTCACTTCTGGGAATTTATCCAAAGGAACTCAAAACACTATTCGAAAACACATAAGCACCCCTATGTTTGGTCCAGCGTTATTTACAATCACGAAGATAGAGAAGTGACCCAAGTGTCCATCAGTAGATGAGTGGATAAAACAATTATGGGATGTTTACACAATGGAATACTACTTGTCCGTAAAAAAGAAGAAAATTTTATGCTTTGCAATAGCATGAATGGACCTGGAGACCATTATGCTAAGTGAAATAAGGCCGTCAAAGGAAGACAAATACCATATGTTTTTATTTATATGTGGAATCTAATGAACAAACTAAACTAACAAAACAGAGATAGACTCATAGATGGAGAGCCCGCTGACAGCTCTGGGGGATAGAGAGTGGAAGGATCAAGCAAAAAGGAGAAAGGACTCAGGGACAAGTATAACAATGTGGTGACTGTGGTAAGGGAGGGGTTTAGGGGGATAAATAGTAATGGAAAAATACAATAAAACTAAAGTAAAAATGCCTAAGGAAAAAGTTTTTTAAATGGATTTAAAAATCATTGTTTTTAAAAAATATTGATCTGTGTACAGCCACTAAAAAAATCAGCAAAATACTAGGCATCATTTGGAAGGAAATGCTGAGTAAGAATAAAGACTTGGGTATTAATATTGCCAGTTGGATGCAGGTGACAAGAAATCATAATATTGAAGGGGAAACTTTTACTCCAATTCTCTGACAAACTCAGCACCCCAGAGACTAGCAACTTTGCAAACAATAGGCAACAATATCACAGACACGGTGTTCTTATGAGGACTTCCTTTAATAGTGGCTGGAGCATCAGCCACACACTCTTCTTCCAGTATATTCCCCCATCCCCACCAGCCTAATTAATCCAAAAACACCAGAGTAGAGAATTGTACATGGAGTCTTCACAAGTGTGTATTCAGAACAAATAGATACAAGGAAATTTTTTTCATGCAGGCAAAAAAGTCAAAATAGGGAATTTATTGAATCAATGTGATTTATTAGCTGAGATGATAACCTGTAAAGCAAGTATTGGACAATATACAATGAGGCTCTTGTTTGCTTTCTTTTCCTACCCATTTGGTGTCAGTATTGACAATCGTGAAACTGCTGTCAGAGCATATTTTGAGCTGGATGGAGCATGTGTCTGACCCCTAGATCCCATGTCTTATGCTCAGTTAATATTCCATGGGAGAAGTAAGACAGGAAATCTTATGAGAATAGAAAAGGGTAGCTTAACATTATCCCTCCTCCTGTCAGCTCCTAGAGCCTCTTATGAAAAGCCAAACTAGCACACTCTATCATTCTCCTTGAACATAAAAATCTTCAACATGAGAATGACAGATGAAGAGGATCTTTCAAAGGCAAAAGTATCTTTGGTGACTTTTTTTTCCTGGCTCAAGGGGGCAAAGTCACTTGGGGAAATGAGCTGACAGATCAACAAGGTTCCAAATCATTCTTAAGTCAGTCCTGCAATTAATTTACTATCACAAACTACCAAAATATTTATAGCAATTTTTCCAAAGTTTAATGCATATAAAAAGTCATTTTTTACAAATAGCAATTAAATACATCAACTATGTTAATTACAATAATTTGCATTACTAGAGAGGAAGTAATTTTAGATTTCCTAGCCAAAAATCACAGACCGCTGACTATGTTCTATACCCTAGGTTCAGAGCATCTCTTCAGCCACATACCGTGAGGATCAAGCAGCTGACATGACTCTTGGAATTTATGACTGATTGACTTGGACAGTTATCAAACTTCTAAGGAGACAAGTTTCAAGGACTGAGCTCTACTTGAATCAGAACTACTGTGCCTAGACAAGGAGAGAATAGACCTACCGTCTAATTTTGATGCTTTTATTTTCTAACTGATGACCCTGGACAAGATGCTTGACCTTGGTGAGCCGTCATCCATAAGATAGGAACAAAAAGAATCATTTTTGCTTCCTCTGAACTCTTTCAACATCACTTCTAACTCTATATAACCCTTTGATTCCAACATACTGACCCTCAAAAACAGGATCAGCCATGCTAGAAATGTGGCTACAAGGGATACTGGGTGAGCTTAGTACAAATCTTTGCCTTCATTGCAAAAGCATTTCAAAGCCATCTTCCTGTTCAGAGACAGTGTTCTGGGCTGGAAGGAATAGTTCTTTCCTAATTGAAACAATGGAGTTAATTAGTGAGAAAAAAATGCAATTCCCCAAATTAGGCTCTGGCAAGGACATTTTGATTCAGGATTGCCAAGAAATCCTTAATGGTCATAGAAAGGCCGTTTCTACACTAGCAAAGCAAAATGTTCCTTGGCAAAAGCCCCACAGAGTAGTGACAATGGAGGTATTTTCTCAAAACATCAAGCCATGCACTGGAGTGTTAAAAAAAAATAATGACCAAAACTTGTTTTGCATATATACTTCACTTTATCATAGAAGTACTCTTTGCTAAATTATAAAATTACCCCAAAATTGTTATTTAGGCTATAAAAGCAACCATTATACCATATTAAGGTATTGGCATACTCAAACCAATAACTTCTGAAAAAACAAGAGTACAACCAAACTGGTCTTGGTTTACAAAAGTATCTCATCTTAAAGGAATGAGGACAGAGAAGGTATGTGATTCTCAGCAGCTTTTGGTGATAGCAATAGCCCTCAAGCAGAAATTAATGGGTAGACTATGACTTTCATAATTAACATTTAATAGTCCTATAGTGTGTGTTGGCACTATATTAAACTTGAGAGAAATAAAGAGAAAAATACCTTCTAACGAAGGTAGCATCTATTTAAGGAGACAGTATTAACAAACAACGGCTATTATAGTTCATGATAAACAGATTATGAGTCAAAGGTTCCCAATCTTTTCCTAAGAGCCTCTTTTTATTTTCCTTCAGTCTTATAATTATAAGCTCTAATAATATCTCTTACAATCAAATACATAAGGATTTAAGAGCAATCAGATTTTGAAAATCCATCCATGGGAGCTTATGAAACAGTACAATGGAAAAGACTGTGGAAGGTGAAAGAAATTGTAGGGAAAAACATGACATGAAGCTTACCTGCCTTGTGTCCTGCTCAAGTTCTGCACATGGGACCAAAGCCAGAGAAGCAAGGCTAGGTGAGGCTCCGCTTCAGGGGACTGGAGCTAAAGGCAAGGAGCTGCTGAGATCAGAACAGAAGGGGCTAAAGGTGAGGTAAATGAGGCAATTAGTTCAAAACTGAGGTCCCCAACAATGTCAGGGTACAAGGGGCACTAAACAATCAGAAGTGGAAAGCATGCAAAGAGCACAGGCAGAACAAAACGCTTTAAAAATAAAACCAACAGCAAATGTACCCATTGGAATAAAAATCTTCTCTCTATCCCAGCTAATTCTTTTCTAACCCTTTTTCAGACTTCTTTCTTGTTATCTGGATCGATATCATTTTTTATTGTAACTTATTTTCCCAAACGACCCTCTATGGGGACCTGATATATGGAAAACCATATAAAACGTATTCTAACAACATCATTTAGATTAAAGGACATCCAAATGGAATCCGACAATTGGATTAGATGGAGCCAGGGGTAACCTACCTCCAACTGCCTCATGAGATGGACTCATCCTCTGGCTTCACCATCGTCTCGTTGCTCCACCATTTTCATTTACACTTGCTTCATTTTATTTGTGTATTTTCTGTGTATTCTCTGCAAATCATTCAACTAGACAGCAGTCTCTGGCTTCCAAGTTTTAGCTATCAGGGAGTATTTATTTATTTGTTTATTTAAAAAAAATTTTATTGTGCTTTTTTCATTACCATTTAACCCTCTTATACCATCCTCCCCTCTGCAATCACCACACTGTCGTCCATATCCACCATGGAAAGCAGTATGGAGATACCTCAAAAAATTAAAAATGGATCTGCCTTTTGACCCAGTGATCCCACTTCTGGGAAGGTATCCAAAGAAACCCAAAACACTAATTCAAAAGAACATAAGCACCCCTGTGTTCACTGCAGTGTTACTTACCATAACCAAGACATGGAAGCAGCCCAAGTGTCCATGAGTAGATGAGTGGATAAAACAACTATGGGGCACTTACACAATGAAATACTACTTGGGCATAAAAAAGAAGAAAATTTTACCCTTTGTGACAGTAAGGATGGAGCTGGAGAACATTATGTTAAGTGAAGTAAGACAGTCAGAGGAAGACAAATACCATATGATCTCACTCATATGTGGAATCTAATGAACAAACTGAACTGACAAGCAAAGTAGAGACAGACTCATAGAAAGAGAGCAGGCTGACAGAGGGGTGGGAGCAGTGAGAGGTGGTAAAATTGAGCAAAAAGGAAAAAGCTATCATGGAATATTAATGTAATTTAAGCCACCCAGTTAACCCTACCTGTCCTACCTTCAGTTTATACCTGAAAACCAGACTCTGATTCAGGGTACAGTGTAATGGGCAAGGACAGAACTACAGAACTAGAGAACATATCAGGAGGGTTCCAGCTCTTCACACCCAACTTGGAATTGTATCTTTAAAATGGATTTTATGGAATTTCTAGCACTTGGGACACACAAAAAAATCATCAAATATGCCAGAAATTATTGAATCTCACAGATTCAGTATGACTTATTAAGGTTAATGTTGAACATAACTTTAAGTAAAATCATATTTGTTTCATTTGCTTAATGTCTGAGTTCTTCTATTTAAAATATATTGAACATCTACGTATCGGGCTCTGTTAAGCACTAGCAGCAAAAATATGAACAAAACTTTGTTCCCATCTTCAAAGCATTCCTAGCAGTGGGAGATGAACCCATAAACCAATGACTAAATATAAAGTAAAACTATTATTATGGAATAAGGAAACAGGAATATATACGATAGGCAGATATAATTCTATGAGAACATAGTTAAGGAAGCAGCTTTTAACATCTCCTGGTGCCTGCATGGAAGAAAGGAAAGAAAACTTCAAAAATAAAGACAATATTAGTTTTTCTATTATTAAGCTATTTCATCACCTGATCAGTCAGACTTAATCTTTTCTACTTATTAAATAGGCCTAACAATCTTTACATAGTATAATTGCTCTATACATGACACTTTCTAATAAATTACCCTATTTCAAGATCACACAGCCTTCTGAGTTGGCAGTGGAAGTTCATACCCATTCTACAGATGCAACTACAAATAGAAGAGAGACTCCGTAAAATCTGAAATATGACTAATTCTACTGCTCTCTGAGTTTCCCTTGGAGAGAATGGTAAGGAGAAAAATGAAACCCTGTGAGTCCAGACTCGGAGCTGTGAGAACAGATTACCTCCCTCTGCCATGATAGACCATCACACCCATCCTAACCCAGCCTGACTTCTGTTAAATGCTCCTTGCCACCCCAGGTTTTAAATTATTTAAATAATTAGCAGGCTCTATAGATGTAATGCTGTGAATGGCCTTGTGATCCGGGAAGGCAGTTACACCTTTGGAGATCTTTAGCAAATAAACTGAAAACTCGGCAGTATGAATTTTCTCTCTGCCATAATTAGCAGCAGATGGACGACTTTTTATGGGGCCACCTGTCAGCAGAAAGACTCTCCTTACAGTTTCTAGTTTCTAGAAGGAGCGGGATTAAAATAGACCAGTGCCGTTTGCTTCAAGTACTCTTAAGAGTCCCAGATGTAATCGGATCTGCCAGAGACTGACAAGAGGCAGCCACTCCTCATGGTGCTGGCACACCTGTAAGGTATGAGGCAAGAATAAGACAGAACATTTTTTCTCAGCAAGTTTGGGCAGCCGATCATTTCCGAAAACTTGGAGAGCAAGCCGGGAGCCAGCCTGTGCTGAAATGTTCCATTTTACTAACCTTTTTATCCAATTTGAAAATACAAATAGAGCTCTCAGGGTGTAATTAGTGGCAATGACTCTTAATACCTGCTTTCTGAATCTGACCTTAATGGACATTCATTAAAATGGGCTCTGACTTCATAGCCGCGTTAGCAGAAAATGGAAAAGTCCATCTATCACTGTCAGCTCCCATTTTCTGCGTAATCATTCCTGGAAGAAAGAGGCTTGCAAGTGTGCACAAGGGTGGTGGATGTAGCTGAAGAGGAATTGCAGAGCTACGCCAAGAACTGGCTCTTGAGTTTCCCTAAAGATCGCTGGTGCCTCAAGAGACATGGCCCAAGGTACTGGCCCCAAGTCAGAGACCTGGATGCTAGAATGTGCTCCATCTTGGCTTTGCTGTGTGAGCCAAGGGGAGTCGCTGCATAAGTCTGTGCTTTTATCACACCCGTAAAAAGGGGGATAATAATGCCACATCTGCTGCAGAAGGTTCTGTGGAGGTCAACTGGAATAACGTATGCAAAAATACCTTGAGAAGGCATAAATTGCTAAGCAATTGCAAAGTTTTTCTTTTGTTTGTTTTTAAGACTGACGGTATCAATGGCAATGGGGAGGGCAGAATAAAACAATCATAGGTTTTGATAAGTCCACTCAGATAGGATGCACTGATCCTATCTTGCAAAATAAAGTTTGGGCCTTTTCTTGTCACAGATTGCAGTGAATAAGGCACTTGTCCAAGACAGGTGAGGGGTAAGGCAAGGTGCCTCATGCTGAACTACTCAGGAGGCAGATAGGGAAGTGTGCTCCTCTTTTTAAAAAAAAATTTTTTTATTGATTGGAGAGAGGCAAGTTGTTCCACTTACTTATGCATTCATTCGTTGATTGCTGTATGAGCCCTGACTGGGGATTGAAACCACAACCTTGGTGTATGGGGATGATGCTTTAACCAACTGAACTATCTGGCCAGACCTGAGCACCTGAACTCTGAGCACTAAGTAACAATAAAAGTGCTGAGATAGGAGTCAGAAGATGGGACCCTCCCCAGTTCTGACAGACACTCATTGTCATTTTCCCAGCCTATAACTTGATGACTTTCTGGTATCAACTGAAATCAACAGCAGATGTTTTGGGGGTCAGGGACAGGGCTAGTGAGGGAGTGAGCTAGGACACGTTGATTTGTATTTAAATAGGCCCCAGAGGAAGATACTTGAGGTGGATATTGACATGAAGTTTCGTTGAGATTAACTGGTTCAACCCATACAATTCCTAAATCCTTGTGTCAATAAAGAATTAAGATCCACATGAACAAAAAAGTTCCCCACAGAGTCTGAAAGAGGTAAATGTTGGACAAATTAAAAGAAAAACAACTCTACACAGTGGGTGGTCAAGTTAAGGAGCTAAAATACTGAAGAATAGGTGTAGGACTTAAATTCACCTAAAAATCTCCAGGGTGGATTTTTCATTCAATTTAATTTGGATAATTGAAGAGGCATCTGTTCTAAGTCACACTGCCTGAACCTTATCTGATGTGAGATTTGTCTGAAGCTTCTGACCCTCTCTGCAGCCTTTCCAAAATTCCGTTTCAGCCCCCATTCACTTATGTACCAGGCCCTGTACCTAGTGGCTCCATGAACCTTGCCGACTTTATTTGATCTCCTTAATGAAACCATATGGAAAACGTTTATGGCTCCAGTTTCACACAGGAGAAAACTGGAGCTCTAACAAGCTAAGCAACTTAACCAGAACCAAAAGTCAGGATTTAGACCTAGCTACCCTGGGTGGCAATCCAATTCTTTTTCCATCACCGCACAGGTGATTCTGGTAAAACATAGTTCTCCGTTCTAAATGGTCCATTTTCAACAGCAAAGCTATTTCTTGTATTTGCTGACATGTAATATTTTTTGTTAAGCTTCTTGGTCATTGTACATATTTCAATGTAGCTTTCTATCATGTAAAGGCAGTATTATTTTGTAATAATAATACCACTGATCATCATTGCCTTTCCAGGGCTTAGCATTAAAGGGAACACATAAGTATTTGCTGGACGAATGAAGGACGGTAAGAAGCTTAGACTACGAGGTTGCACAGGCAGCTGCAGTGGTACCACAGTGTGAGGCTGAGAAGAACCAGGACTCAGGTACGTCCTGGCAGCTGGCCATCGGCAGGGCCCTCGGAAGGTGTGCCACTGCCATGCTCTGTGTGTCTGGTCCCTCCGAACCAGGTCAGAGAAAAACAGAAACCATCGCATTGCCAGGGAAGAGCTGCACTCACACAAAGCCCCTGGTTTGCCCCCATCAGTTCTTGGGAATATTCCTTCCCAACTCCTTATGATGGGGGGAGGGGGTCTATGTTCTTAACTGACAAGCATTTTTCTCCATGGCATAAAATTAGCTGAATGTGACATATTGTGCTCATTTCAGTATAATGACAACTTCAGTTTACAGAAGAGTAGTGTCAAGTCCCAACTCAAACATCTTTGTTTGTGTAATGGCAGCATCTGAATGATGCCAAACACAGTCCAAAATCCTGTCCCTTAATTGATGACATTTGTTGTGGTGGAAGAAAAGAAGGAAGCGGCATTTACTGGACACCAACCATGGGTCAGAAAATTCACACACGTGTTCTCATTTAATCCTGTGAGGGTGGCATTATTATTCACATTTTAAAGATGAGAAGCGGAGACCTGGAAGGGTTATCTCAATTGACTGAGATTGCTAGTCAGTGAGTGGTGGGTGTGGGACTCAAACCCATGTCGGACACCAAAGCAAAAACTTCTTCCAAACTCTAAGATGCTTTCATGGCTCAGAGGACACAAGAGAACTCAGATATGTTGAGAAGGCAGTGGGGAAGGCTGTGCTCAGGAAGAATAAGAGGAATACTAGGATGTCATAGGTCACAGAGATACTGCAGGCAGGGCTAGGAGCTGTGCGAAACGGTCTGGATTCTGGACTAACAACGGTGGCACTTGGGGCATGGCTGCACCACTCTTGGCCTTATTTTACTCACCTGTGAGGGATGGGCAGGGATGGTGGCATTAGAATTTCTCTCATTCCCTCCCTCTCCTCAACGCTGGGGAGACTATCCCATATTCTAGATGGGAAAGTAGATGAGCTTCAGTGTCCATAGAGCTTATTGCTAAGTCAATGTTTTCCTGGGGAAGTAGGAAGGCTTCTTCACACCTGGCTGGCCCTAAAGTTGGCAGCCTGACCACAGGTCCAGCTTCAGCTTCACCCTGGAGGAGGGAGAGGGTAACAGCAAATGACAAAAGGACTGAAAAGGGGAGGCCTTAGGCCCAGGCTCTTCTGTTGACTGGAAGGGAGTAAAGGCACCCAAGACAAGCTGGGCAATTGAGCAGACCACCTCCATTTCCTACCCAAGGGTGGAGCACACACGACAGGCTCAGAGTCTGGGGCAGGGTCTCCAGTGACATGTTAGCTATTTTAAGATATCTGTACTCTGAACACTTCCCTGACATATTACTCATGTCCCTTCCCTTTTCTTCCAGTAAAAAGTCCAACTTGTTTTTCCAGAGTAAGTGGAAGGGGAATTCATCTTTTTACATAAAAGATGTTGCCTCTGAGCTCCCTTGCTCCCTGCTCCTTAGAAAGTCACGGGTGACACTTTCATAATCTTGTCCAGACATTTTATTGTATGTCTCTGCCACTACAGTTTGGGCCAAAATCTTTGCATTGGAAATTTTCTGCTTAACCTCCAAAAAGCAAAAGGGAGATAAGGTCTTGAAAAGCTCGTCGGCTACTCTCCTCCAAATCACATCTGAAGGAAATTGAGATGAGGCGTTACCTTGTCACTGGCCTTCTGCCAAGAGAAACTGCTCGGACATCTCTGCCCCAGAAGAGGGTGTGCTCCTGTGGGCATGCCCCCTGCCTCCTGCAGCATCCTCTGGAGATGCTCCCCCTGGACTTCCTGCAGCTCCGGGGAATGTCCTTCCAGGTGACTGCATGTCCCTCCCACAGCTCCAAGGGCGTCCTCTGCTGAACTGCAAAAGTTGATCATTTATCCATAAAACATGAGATTTGTGGAGAGGGTGGTGGAGGGGCAGACCAGGGGAGAAAGAATGCTGGTGAAAGAGAGCATAAATAGTTAATTTGATGATGATTTAGAATGACTCTGGTTGTTGTCTGAGATTTTAAAAAAGCTGCAGTGAGTTCAGAAAACACTAAAATAGGGCCTCATACAGGCATTTCATTTAGATTTAATAAGACTGATTATTAAGAGCATATTTCATGACGATTAAGAATTCTGACAGCCTCCCATCCACCAATTTTAATGTGCACCACAAAAATTAAAATACTTATTTATATAACGAAAGTGTTAATAAGTTCATTTTGAGAAATTCTCTGAACTTGCATAGGATTTATCTTTTTATAGGGAAAGGAGAAAGACTCCAAGATGCAAGCATCTAGAAACCAGAGGGAAACTTGGGAGAAATCACGAATCGAGTCCCCTGCCTCTGCCTTACTTAGGTAAAAAGAGAGCCAAGCCCCTATCTCCCTCCACAACCTGATAGATGCACACATGCACACATGCACACATATGCACACTGGTGAACACATACTTATGCTTGTCAGCTGCCACCTCATTTATGAAACATTCTCTAGCTTCTCAGGGCTGGGTGCACAGTTGCCCATCCACCCTGTTCCTTGCCTCCAGCCTGCTCTTGAGTGGATCTTCGTTTGAAGCAAAAGAACTGAAATAACCCACTCCCTACTCCAGGAAACTCCCAGAAGAGAGCCAGCCTCTGCACGTCCAGTCATCACGGGCTGCTTCCCTTACAGGAAGCCTGTCTTGCTGCCTCCACTGTTCCATACAAAAGGAGCAAGCTATGAGGGCTGGCCTCTGCCTCAGTCTATCCCCAGGGACCCAGCTGGCCTCCTGAACTAACACCCAGCTTCAGGCTCTATATGAAAACCCAGCTTGCTGGACTGTACCCTAGTTCTTTATGTCTCTCCCAGGGGCTGAGTCTGTGTCCTCTTGTCCCCCTAGATGCTGACTGGGCCCTGCCAGATATGGACAGATCTTCTTCCGTGTACTCGGGCAGGAACTAGAGGGAGGGTCATTGACACATAAAGCCCAGGACGTGAATACCAGTCCTGCCCCTCATAGGCTGTGAAATGAAGGGAACTTCCTGAAACTCTTTGAGTCTCTAATTCTCCTGTGAAAAATTGTGCCTAACCCACAGGGCCACTGTGAGAATTAAAGAAGATAATGCTGGTACACATGTTCAGCACAAATCCTCCTGATATACAATAAGCACTCCACAACGGTACCTATTAATAATACTAATGATATTATTTATCAATGACAATGATCAATTCCAATGCCTGGCCTGCCTTGCTTAGTGCTCATTGTTCTACCCCTTTGCTAAGGAAATTTTGGATTTGAAACTGTTTTTTCAATCACCAGCCAACCCCATCCTAGCATTCTGTCATCTCTCACCATCATTGTATGACCAAGGGGTCAGCACTCTGCATCCTGTGATCTTCCATCTTAAGCATTCCTGTTCCCAGCCTGCACACCTTGGGCCCCAGCATTGGCTCAAATACCTGACTGCCCTGCAGGACGTCACAGAGGAGAAACTCAGGACACGTCGGCTGTTGACACTGGGTGTCTTGATGTGGGCTTTCATCTCACAGCTCTGCCCCCGGTGTGCCAACTGCTGCAGCTCTCCCATTAAATGCCCCTCCTTCTCTGCATCCATTACCTGCTCCTTCTGTGCAGGCTGTGATTGCCCACTTTGCCTCCATCTATGCCTTTACTTATCTAATGGTCTCCTCAGGCCCAGGTGGGTCCAGCTGGTGGCATCCAGGACTGCACTGGGTTGAATGGTGGTCCCAGAAATTTATGTCCCTGCCCTAACCCTCACAACCCATAAATTTGACCTTATTTGGAAAAGGCTCTTTGCGGATCTTAAAGATCTTGAACGGAGTCATCCTGGATTTAGGGCCTAAATCCAATGACAGGTATCCTTGTAAGAGGAAGGTAGTGGGACATTTGAGACTTAGACAGACAAGGAAAAAGACCACGTGGAGACAGAGACAGAGACTGGAGATGTGTAGCTCTAAGCGAAGGAACACCTAGAACCACCAGAAGCAGGAAGAGGCATGGAAGGATTGTTTCCTAGAGCCTTCACAGGGAGGGTGCCAACACCTTGAGTTCAGACTTCTGAATAACCCAACTCTGAGAGAATACATTCCTATTGTTTTAAGCCACACCGTTTATGGTAATTTGTTATGGCAGCCCTAGGAAACTGATAGAGGAGCTAAAGAAATGCTGGCCAAGAGTCAGAAGCTGTGCTCACACACAGCAATGAAACGCCACTCCTCTCAGCTCACAAAAGGTAGCTGAAGAAAAGCAGGGAAATTGGGTCAGAGGACAGGGAACACTACTACTGACCTTGACTCTGGTCTCTACATGCTCCACATGAAGTATAACTTTTACGTATTTAGACATATGGTACGTGGGCCTCCATTTGGGCTCTTGATCCAGTCTCCCAACAAACATCAGGCTTGGAGTCCCATATACCAGGCTTTTTCTCTCTGCTCTGCCACTTGGTAGCTTTGCAAGTTTGGGTGAGTGGCTTTACCTCTCTGAACTTCAGTTCCATCATCTTTAAATGGGACAACTACTACCTTCCTTGCAGGTTAAAGTTTAGAAATAGCAAAGGATTTAGCCCTCTAAGAGTACTGAAAGATACAGAATAAAAAATTGTTTTTATTATGTTTTTAATACTCTCAGGGGAAGAAAGATCTATAAATTCCTATACTCCTTTTTATTGCTCCTTCTGAGGAAAAACTAGAGAGGATGATAATTGAAAAAGTACTAATTCTGCATTAAGCATTTAGAAGGGAGGTCTTTGTGCCTTTTACCCATGGCCATTATCAAGAGTCACAGAATCATGCAATGTTAGTACCAGAAAGGTCTACAGCAACTATCTAACTCAAGCCCTTTATCATGCCAATGGGGAAACTGAAGCTCAGGAGAAGAAAGTTGCCCAAGTCGTTGAGTTTATTACCCTAAGCTGGTGTTAGCGACTGGGCCTCCTGATCCCTTGCCCTAACTTCATCTTATTCCATTGGACTGTGGTGGTGCAGCAGCCACTAGGTATGGCTCTCTTTTCTGGGACAGAGGAAACTCTGGCCGGCAAGTTCAAGCCACGCGAACACAAAAATTCAGCTGTGTGAGCTGATGTCCAAACTTAAGACTTGCTTCATATCCCAGTGAAAAGCAAAGATTAACATTTCTTTTGAAATGTACCTAATATACAGTTATCAGAGACAGAAAATGTTTGTTCCCTTGTAAATTTACATCAAAGACTATTGTAGGTGAATTAGCTTGTTTTCATCTTTTTAAATGTCAGCCCAGATGACCCATATCTGTGTAGACACAGGAATATAAGGTTATAACAACATCTGAAAAGATCCTAGAAAAGTGTTTTGCCACAGTTAAAGTGTGATCAAAACATATAATTTCAGAAGTCACAATATTTGTCATTTTAATATTAATAATGTCACTTTGCATGAAGCACCAAACAAGGAATAATTCTATTAAGACTATAAAGATTTCCATGCTGCTAAAAAGGGTAAAATATTCAGAATATGTCAGAGAGAGACAACCAGCAATGTTACTAACACAGAATCCAATTTCTTTTCCTTGTAGATATTTAAGGCAACGATGCACTCCCAAAGAGAGGGGCAGAAATTGATAAGGAAAAGGATCAATTTACAAGTCATCTGTCCTGAGAGTCAATAACTGAAACTGACCCAAAAAGGAACCATGTTTTATGTCTATGGCCCTGTAAATTAAGCTCAGTGGAATTCTTCCAGGATGCTTTGAATAAAACTATCCAAATTATGGGCTGGTTGAGGAGAACATGTTGCTAGCATTTCCCACAGCCTGATATGACATGCTTAGCAGTATCTTTCCATGCAGGCCAAAATGGAGATAAAGGGAAACATCAGACCAACAGGTTGTGTTGGTAAGAAAATAGAAGCATCAGTCTCAGTGGGAACAGGGCTTTTCAAAGAGCTTCTTGGGATAGATTGTTGAAAGCTTAGCCACGTGGTGAGGTGGCTGGAAGCACATGTTTCAGAGTCTTAAACTGCCCAGCTTGAATCATGGGTTTAGTGCTTACTGACTATGTGGGCATGGGTTAATTATTTGGCTTTCTGCCTCAGTTTCTTCTTCTGTGCAGTAGGATTAACAGGGTCGTCATGAGAATTAAGTAAGATAAAACCCATGAAGAGTTTAGTGCTCAATAAATATTAGTTATTATGATGATGATTATTTGGACCGCAAGCCATTATTCTCCAGAGGCTGTGTGGTGGGTAGGTTAATCTAACTGACAGCTGGCACTATCATCTAAGCACTGAAATCTCTCTGTTACCACTTCTTCATCTATAAAACTGGAATAATGAGAAGACACAGTTCTTGAAGACAGACCCAGATTCAAATTTAGCCCTGCCACTTAAAAGTAGTGTGCCCTCCCTCATCTCTGAAGTGGATATATTAAAGCTTTTTTTTTTTTTCAGGGCTGTCATAAAAATGGGTAATACACCACAGATGCAATATCCTGTATGTACAAGATGCTCAATAAAAGCTACTTCTCATCCACTTCCTTCCCTTCCTTCAGCCACTTCAAAAGGAAAATTCTTCCTCACCTCTCAAGCAATACACATAATATTTTAAAGTACTATTGCAAATACAGATAAAATCTCAGAAATCTCAAAACCATTCTTAGGACATTTCCTCTTCTTCATATCTTCACCTAAAGAATGTGTCCTGGGAAGAAACACCCAGCATGTATTTGGGCTTTATTTTCATGGCTTATTTCTAACCTTTATTCCAGTCTCCAATTTAGGCTTATCAAATTGGGAACACTTCCACAGAATGGTTACTGTCTGCTACAATGGTTCAAAAACATTTGGTATCTTCTAGGCACATTCTCCATGCTCATCAATTGCCAAACCCATAAAGACATTAAAAGAAATTTTCCCCTCAAGGTGAGAGTTTAAAAGTTCAGAATTGTTTGAGTTCCCAACCACACTGAAGAGAAATCTCAGGCTCGAGAAGAAGTAAAGATTGCTATTACTTAAAATAGACTTCCCAAATGCTTGATAGAGTTTAGCTTCCATTTGCTCACTTGGGAAACTCCCTGAGCAGTGCAGTCTCATCCGTAAGTGATGGCAGTAACGGAGGGGAACTTCTGGATCTCAGTGCTTCCTGGGGATTAGGATGCCGCAACCTTCAGTTTATTAGGAATCAAGATGACCAACCCCAAAATAAAGTGAAGACCAAGGACAGCCCATGTCAAAAATGGAATCAAGTGATAGTTTCTACCACAACAATATAAGGTTCTGATTAGGAACCTGGCAATCTTTGTTGAAAATCCAAGTAGAGATAGAAACCAGAGGCTGGACATAATTGGGAGCTTCTCATAGAAATCTTAGGACTCGAGCTGCAGGTAAAATTATGCTACATCTTTTCTTAAAAACCATGACTTCTCATTCAATAAAGTCTAAACTCTCTAGCACAGCACTTCAATTCTTCATACCTTGACCTCCTTTAACTTTTCTGTCATTCCTCCAAAGACAAGAAGCTTGTCATAGCTAGCCTTTACCATTCCCGAGGCACTGTGTGAACTTCCACTCTTCTACGTTTTTCATCTTTGGCTGTTTCCATAAAGTTCTTTCCTCTTCTTTAACAACTGAGCTCCTACTCATACTCCAAATGTTATCTCCAAAGCCACCTACTATGTGAAATTTTCCCTGATCTCCCCAATCAAATGGCTTGTCATGTTCCTGACTTGGTATTGAATTTAGGAAAAAGTCTACAGCCCAACCTGACTTATAAAGCTCCCCAGAGGCTGGCCTGGATTCATTTTGCACAGCATACTTCTCTCTCTCTCTCTCTCTCTCTCTCTCTCTCTGAATTCCAGCTTCACTAAACTCTCTTTATTTACTAATAGGCACAAGCCTATTACCTGCCACTGGGCCTTTGTACATGCTGTTCCTGGTATCTGAAGTTTCTTCCTGTCCTTATCCTTTTCACCTTGCTACTCTCATTTTTCCTTATCAGGTGTCACGTCCTTAGGAAGGTCTTTAGAAGTCTCTCTGACAAGGTCAAATGTCCCCTGTAATATTCTCTTATTGCATCATGTTTCTCATCATTGGAGCTCCTAGTTCAGTTGTAATTTTATATGTGACCATGTATGTGTGATGATTTTAACTACTGTCAGTCTGCATACTAAGTCTGTCTGTGTTTGCTTGCCAATGGATTCTTAGTTCCCAGTGTACCGCCTGACACGTAATGGGCATGACATGCCATCAATATTTGTTAGATAAATAAATGAAGAGACCTAAGGACACCAGGGCTGGCTCATTCTTGTATAACATTAGTGTTACAGTACAGCTCTAGCAATGTAGGGGCCACAATTCTATATAATTTCCTTTTTATTGCTTGTATTACGAGTTGCACATTTGTCTGAATTGACTGGACCAGAAGCCTCTAATAGGTAGACTGTCATCCTTTTTCATTTTCTATCTCCTCCCTATGCCTATGTTCTAGCACAATGCATGGCACCAAAGGTGTCAGTAAGTATCTGCTGGGATGCAAGTAACTTGTTACCTGACATTCACACTGTTTTCTCCATTGGCGATTTTGAAAGTCACGTCAGCCCCCGATAGGTAACCCAGGCTTTACAGCAGCCTCCACAGCAGGTTTCAAGGACTTTCCGTGCCAAAGAGGAAAGGGGAAATCGTGGAGGAGCTACAGCTCCCCAGAGCAAGAGGCTCAAGCACTATCAAAGTCTTGCTGATGATGCAGTACAGCCAAGTGCCTCTGACCAGTCACAGTGACCCAGGAGGCTCACAGGAGTGCCAGAGCCCCTGTCCAATTATCAATTGCAGAGTGAACTCTGCTGGCCAGGGAGTTCATTCTGAATGTGATTTATGCAGTTCACAGAGACCGAAGCCCACTTTGTGGCTTAGAACTTTCTTCCCTATAAAAATGCACATATGCCTATGCACACAAAATTTGCTTCGAATTTCAAGGAATTTCTGGACCCTTAAAGCATACCCTTGGGCCTTGCCTCTCCCCTCTAATACACTATGCTGTACAGGTTAAGAACTCCTGGTTTAATGAATAAAGATGACAAAAACACAAGACATTAAACGATATTTAGAATATGTAGGGGTTAACTCAATTGTATATATGAAAAGGAGTCAATGTTCTGAAGCAAACCTTCCAAGCCACCTGCACAGATCCCTTGGAGAACATCTGGTCCCATCAACACCTCCTTGCAATGGGTCTCAGTCCTGTCCCAGCCTCTCAGCCTGAACCAGGTCTCTAGCCCACCCATGCCCTCTTGCTACATCTTTAGCAACTTCCTAATGTGTGGCCTCTTTCCATAGATGGGGAGACTGAATCCTAAGCCTCTCCTCTCTAAACCATCCTGTATTTTGTTGCAAATTTTTTAAATATTTTCTTAAAAATATGCATTAATTCAAAAGCATCCTCCATTGTTTAGCTATCAAAGACTCCTGCCATTCATACGGAATCGTATACTGGTCCTGGCAATCCTGAATGGCCGCAAGTGGGGCAACGCAGCTTCTGAACACTCCTCATTATGAGATGTACTAGCTCAGTGAGTTCTGACCCCATCAAACCCTGTTCTTTCATAGATATCTTACATCTATACCAAGTGCTTTCATATCCAGGACCATTTAACCCCCACAACAACCCATTTTACTGTCAAAGAAACTAAGGCTAAATAACTTACCCAAGGGGACACAGGTGAACGTGAGGATTTTGAATCTGAACCCAGGAAGGGCACTTGACTCCAAACCCTCATCTCTTTTGTTTTACCCTGATTCTTTGAGATATTAAAGGTTGTTATGTGAAAAAGGTGTCCTGAGCTCAAATATGTTTAGGAAAAGTTGGTGACTTTAGTGAAGAACTTGTCAGAGTCTTCAGTGTACCAGTGGCATCCCAGCCCTTGCGAAGCCTTAGCAGCTCCGCTGGCCACACACCCCGTTGGGAAGCACCTGGGGGACAAGTGATCTCAGAACACATTGCACTGGCTATGGCGCCCACTTACAATGTTCCTCCTCTTTGGTATTTCTGTGAGAGGAGCACCCTTTTCTTGGAGGATCAGACTGGATTGGGATGAAGCTGAGGTGGGAGCTTAGAGCTGTGGCTACTCCGACCTTTGGGGAGGGCCTGACACAAGATCTCCCCAAGTAACTCCAGGACAGGAAGGAGGGTCAGGAGGGAGTGGGGCAGGCCTTTGCTGGGAATGCCATCTTCCTGGGGGCTCAGGAGACAGACAGTGGTGGAGAGCTGGCCCTTGCAGATATCTACCTCAGTGAGGTTGTTACAACAAAGATGGTATGAGGTACTGACTGGGGGTACACAGACCACAGAAACTGCAGAGTGACTCAGCAAGAAAGACGTCGGCGATGCAATGAAGACAACTGAGTAATTTCATAGAAAGTAGGAGCAACCACAGGACACCAATACAGATGAGATTTCTGAAAACAAGCAAAAAGGCTGTTCTCTCTTAGGCTTACCCATGCTGACAAAAATAAAGGTTTAACCGAGACCTGTCTGTCATAAGCCAAAGGTAGGGCATATTGTCTGACTATGGATTTATGCTTCTTTTTTATGGGTACCTGAGGCAATATAGAAGAAGGCATTTATATGCCAAAATACTGGGATTTTCAATAGTTGGCTTTTGTGAGGACAAAAAGACATAATATTTAAAATTAGGGCTGCCCCAGAAAATCTGGGCCACATGATTTTCTTCATTAAACTAATTCTCTTCAAATCAAGTGGGTATATACGTGAATTGCTCAATGAACTAGTTGATTAAATCTCAAAGACTGTCAAGTTGTGAATGTGGGTGTGGAGGTGGGGGGAAGGGACTGCAGCCAGGGATGAATTTATGGACCAGGTCAGGGAGAGAAAGGCAAAGCTGTGCAGAAGGAGACAAATTTGAGGGTTCATAGTCAAGGCGGGCCCAGCTGCCAGAACCCAAGGGAGCAGCAAAGGCTCGAGAAACACAGAGGACTCAGGGTGAGACACTCAGGGCCTAGTTAATACCCAGGTGCCAGAAGTCAAGGCAGGGGGACAGTCTGCAATCAGGCCAAGTGCCGCCCAGCTGTCAGGGAGTGCCAGTAGTGAGGAGACCACGGGGGTGACCTAGGCCAGAACGTGGCAGTGGGGGAGCTGAGGTGGGAAGGAAATGGCCTGACAGAAAAATCCAACTTCCAAGTGGAAAGAGAGGCCTGCCTGAGCCTGAAAGTAAACTTCTGGAACACTTTGTGAATCTCTGGCAACATACTCCCCACCTTCCTATTAAACAGCATAAAATCACGGAGATTGGCTTTGATGCCTGACTTTGTCACTTACTAGTTTTGTGACCTTTGCAAAGTCACTTAATATCTATCTGGATAATCACACAACTACACTTGCCAGAGACAGTAATGGTTTATATCTGCTGATATTTTTATGTTTTTATTTTTTAAAAATATATTTTATTGACTATGCTATTATAGTTGTCTCAGTTTTTCCCCCTTTGCCCCCCTTTACCTGGTACCCCATTTCATCCAGCAACACTCCCCTTAGTACCTGTCCATGGGTCATGCAAATAAGTTCTTTGGATTTTCCATTTCCTATACTGTTCTTAACATCTCCCTGTCTATTCCGTACCTACCAATTATACTTCTTAATGCCTGCACCTTTTTCCCCATTCTTTCCCTTCTCCCTCCCAGCTAATAACCCTTCAAATGATCTCCATATCGATGATTCTGTTTTTGTTCTGCTTGTTTGCTTAGTTTGTTTTTAGATTCAGTTGTTGATATGTGTAATTTTTGCCATTTTATCGTTCATAGTTTTCATCTTTTTCTTAAGTCTCTTTAACATTTCTTATAATAATGGCTTGGTGATGATGAACTCCTTTAGTTATACCTTGTCTGGGAAGCACTTTATCTGCCCTTCAATTCTAAATGATAGCTTTGCTGGATAGAGTAATCTAGGTTGTAGGCACTTGTTTTTTTTATCACATTGAATACTTCTTGCCAGTCCCTTCTTGACTGCAAAGTTTCTTTGGAGAAATCAGCTGACTGTCTTAAGGGAACTCCTTTGTAGGTAACCCCCTTGTTTTCTCTTGCTGCTTTTAAGATTCTCTCTTTATCTTTAACCTTCGGCATTTTAATTATGTTGTGTCTTGGTGTGGTCCTCTTTGTGTTCATCTTGTTTGGGACTATCTGTGTTTCCTGGACTTATATGTCTATTTCCTTCACCAAATTAGGGAATTTTTCTTTCATTATTTTTTCAAATAAGTTTTCAACTTCTTGCTCTTCCTCTTATTCTTCTGGCACCCCTATGACTCAGATGTTGGTACATTTGACAATGGCCCAGAGGCTTCTTAGCCTACCTTCATTTTTTTAACTCTTTTTTCTTCTTGCTGTTCTGATTGAATGTTTTTTTCTTATGTTCCAAATCATCTGTTTGATTCTTGGCTTCATCCCCTCCACTGTTGGTTCCCTGTAGATTTTTCTTTACTTCACTTAGTGTAACCTTCATTTCTGCCTGGGTCTTTTTTATACTGTTGAAGTACCCAATGAGTTCCTTGAGCATTCTGATAACCAGTGTTTTGAACTCTGTATCTGACAGGTTGCTTATCTCCATTTCCTTTAGTTCTTTTTCTGGAGTTTTGATCTGTTCTTTCATTTGGGCCATATTTCTTTGGAAGCCTTCCTGTGTTTGTTTCTATGTATTTTAGGTAGAGCTGCTTGACTCCCTGTCTCAGTGGTGTGGTCTATTGTAAAAAAAGTACACAGGTAAGTGGGATAGGGCAGAGCCTCAGGTAATCGCCAGGATGGGGCAACCCATATCACTGCTCTGTGGTTCTGTGGTGGGAAGTGCTCAGAGAGGGGATAATGCCACTGCCTGGCCTCTGGAGTTTTGCCTGGAGGAAGCTGTCTCCCAGCACTTGCCCTGTTACTAGTCACTTCAATGTCTACCCTTATGCCACTGGTGCCCTTTCAGCTGTTGCCTTGGTGCTGACTCCCAGAGGGGTGAGTCTGTGTAAGTCCTAAGTCCATTGTGGGCCCTTTAAGAGGAGTCTCCTGCGAATCCTGCAGTTTCTTCCACCACCCCAACCCCCACTTGTTTTTACAGCCAGAAGATATGGAAACTTATCTTCCTGGCACTGGAATCCTAAGCTGGGTTGTCTGGTCTGGGGCTGGAAATCCGCATTCCTAAGGTATCCCTGCTGGTTTTTTATCCACCACACATCTATGCGGGATGGCCCATTCTGTGTTGCCAAGCCTCCCTGCACCACTCTGTGCCTCTCTGCCTCTCCTACCCATCTGGATGAATGTGGCTTCTTTAAATCCTTGCTTGTCAGACTCCCATACAGCTTGATTTTCTGATGAATCTGGGTGATATTTGTTTTGTACTTTAGTTGTAATTTTTGCTGTAGTTGTTCCAGGAGGCGAGATATGTTTATTTATAACTTCATCTTCTACAGTGCTGATTTTTTTAAATAAAGAATTTTATTCTTAATAAAAAAATTTAAGTAGAATTTTCTTGTCTGAAAAATATAATAGAACACATTTCTTGGATAATAAATACTTTTAAAAATACTGTATATACAAGTGTGTAATTTGAACTATTTTTATCACCCCCTTTTACTCTTACAAGTGTCTCAGATTGGATGACTTCATCTCTAAGTCTCAGTTTGCCTATCTGGAAATTAAAAAAATTTAGTCTTTTGCAAGTTTTTTTATGGATCATGTATATAAATAACCCAGCAAAATACTTAAAATTTTATTTAAAATTCCCTTCTTTGGCTTTCTTAGAAAGCTGTATCTGAGGGAATGAGAAAATGTGTTCTCAGGGAGGAAGGAGGGGTTCAGAGCACTAGTGTTAAGCCCCTCCTTATGCCACGCATTCTCCCAGGCCCACCACTGTCTACTCTTTCTGTTTGATCTTAAGGATATATAAAAAGGTTGTGAGGGGAGTTGGAAGAATGTGAGGGAGAGGATAAATGGTGGAGAAAAGAGACTGGAGTTTGGGTGTTGAATGCATGATGGAGTATACAGATGATGTATTATAGAGTTGTACACTTGAAAACTGTATGTTTTTATTAACCAGTGTCACCTACTAAGTTCAATTTTTAAAAGTTATCAAACAAAAAATTAAGTAAATCTTGTAGATTTATACTATATGATAAATGGAGATAAATGTGGCAACAATGTTCAGATTTAAAAAAAAAAAAAAAAGAGAGAGAGAGAGATCCTGAGGGCAGAGACAGAAAAACAGCCAGCTCTTCTGACAGGTTCACCTAACCCTGAAGCTGGGTTCACTTAATCCCACACCAGGTCTCCGACACTCTCTTGGCTCCTGTCCTTCCAGACACCATACCCCAGAGAGCCTCATTTCAGACCAGTTCCCTCACTCTGAACTCTGCCTGACCCCGAGATGGGGCTAGCCTTCATTTAGCAGATTGACTCAACTCACTTTTTCAGAGCAACAACAATAGGCATCACCCTCGCTGGTCCTGGGGGACATCAGACACAGTAAGCAAGGCCCATCTCTGTCCTCCAGAAGGGGCCTGCCTTTTTCTGGGACCTCCAGCCTCGGCACTGCCGCCCAGCTGCTGGCTGGCATTAGGAAGGAGAGGGTGAAGTCAACACCAGGATGTCACTCGTGAACTGGGAGCTCCTGTGGGCATGTTCTGCCCATCACCAGTTCAGACTCTTCACAGTCAGGTGGGTAACAACACAGTGGCCCAGGATGGGGGACAAGACCCCAGGCTATGGCTGAGGGTCCAGGAAACAGTCTCAGTGAACAGCAGAGTTTTATTTAAATTATGTTTCACAATAGTGTGGGAACAATTCAAATTAAATCTTTCATCATCCCAGATAAGTAGGGGAAATTAGCAGTAAATGTCCCAAGATGTGTGAACTTGGTGGATGAAAAAACAAATAAATTTCTTTGGACTCAGGCAGATTATATTATCAGAAGATTTCTCACAAGCACTTCTGAAAACATTGTCCTTGGCAGCCTCACCAAGTAATTATTTAGGTACCAGAACAGGTTACAGCTCCCTGGGGGGCTGGAATTTCCTTTCAAAGAGAAGGAAGTGAGGCCTGCCCCCACCCAGTGGAGTGAGTATTCTAGAGGAAGGGAGGAAGCCTTGCAGAGGTGGCCTGTCCCAACTTTCAGTCTGAGCAAGTAGGGCTCTTGGAGAGAGAGCTCTTGGTTGGGGCTGAGCTGAGGGAGGGAGGTTTCTTATACAAATGCTGGGATTTCAGTGCTTTGGACTGGTTGGCAAGCCCCTGACAGCTATCTATTGACTGGAGTGCCCCAGGCAGAGGAAATACCTGTGAATGTTACAGAGCAGAAGGTTTTGCATTATCCAGGAACAAGAGAGGCCTCCTTCCCTCAAACTTGAGCCACTTTTGCTTTGAAGACTCCATATCAGCCTCTGTTTTCCCTACTTCCAGCCTCCCTGGATGCAGCTCTGTCCCACTGAGTTTGTGAGCTGGCCTGAGTGGGTGTGGGTGCATTTTAGATGCCTCCTCTCCACCAGAAGGTGGACCTGGAAATACTCTGCTGCCTGGAGACCTGGTCTCCATATGTGAACCTCTTCAGCCTCACTTCCCTACTCCGCCTGTACTGGCCCAGTCTACACAGTTGGGCTGTTCCTCCCCTGAACCCAGCCCACTTTCCTGAGACTCTGGTATGTATTTGGTCTTTCCTTGCCCAACCGTCTCATGCAGGGTAGACTCTGTGTCCTGTCCCTACATCCTCAGCCTCAGGTCCTGCTCAAAATGAACAAGCCACCAACACCTTGCCTCAAAGACCACTCCGACCAGGACATTCTGTGGCCCTCTGATAGCAGTGCAGCCAAAATCAACCCCAGGTATGCCATGCCCCTTTGGACACTGTGACTTGAACTCCAGTGCCCGCTTTGGGCCAGACCTGCCCCTGGGACAGTCCCTCTGGCTTTGGCTCACACTTTCTAGCCTGGCCCACCAGGACCCTACTACCCAGTTCCCATGCATGTCTCCTGCTTCATCTCTCAACCTCCACACCCCAGCAATTCAGAAGGACTGCATGAGCATGAGCCAGCCATGCTGTCTTGTTCCTCCCTCTCCCCCCACTCAGGTCAGTTCTCACCTTCTACAGGAAACCTTCATACCTTTCCTCTCAGTTTGCCTTCCTCCTTTCTGCATGTACTGGACCACACACGACTATCACAGCTCCTAAAACACTTTTCCTACCACTCAGCACAATGCAGGTACTTCATAGAGAGAGTCTTCCTTCTTCCCCCTTTACTGCTCTTTTATGGGGAATCTGCATTCAGGGGAGTAATCTAGCAGCCCATCCAGAATAGGGATTTGGGCCAAGGCCAGGGCGATGGTCAAGCATTAGGAAAAAGTAGAGCAGTAGGTCATAGGAACCAGAGGTCAGAGCCAGGTTGGAGAGACACACCCAGGCAGCTGGCTGAGGCCCCAAATGAAGCTCTGGGTAAACGGCTCCCTCGGGAGTATGTTGCCTTCTCTTAGTTAGAATGGGAGTCTGTACACCTGCTAGAGGGAGTGTGGGGGCAGAACTCTTGGACAGATTCCACAGTCATGCCTTCAATCAGCTGAAGATTGTCTGCCCCATGGAGTGTGCTGATAGGATGACTGGGACCCATGACCGGAGGACAGGCTAAAGATTTTCTCACTTGGCAGCATCATGGGCACTTCTAAAAGGCCCCACCTCAGATCAATCAGAACAGGAATGGTGGATGGCATCAACATTTTGATGTACAGCAGAGGTCAGGACCCCTGATTAAGGATGATCCTCACCTGAAACACATTCTCCCGCCACCTGGATTCAGCTACCCAGTTCTAACTGAACTCTGAGTGCAGCTGAGAGAAAATGGCACCTGGCTCAATATGTGTATCAAATCAACACATTGTACATCTTCAACTTACACCACGTCATATGTCAATTATATCTCACTAAAGCGAGGTGGGGGTGGGGGAGTTAAGAAAGAAAATGGCACCTGGCTGGAGGCAGGCAGGTCTGTGTTATTGAAATCTACCCTCTCAATTGCCAAAAGAAATACATTGAAGAAGAGCCCTTCAAGGTCCCTAAGTTCTCATGATTTCTCCTTTTTGGCATGGGAGAAAACACTGCATTATTCCACAGAAATGGGTTACATTCACACCTAAGAAAATCGACACTGGAGAATCCTCATGTTAGTGTGTGATATTGTTTATGGAGAAAAAAGGTGAAGAGTTGTTCATTGTTATTAATGCTTCAAATCCTCTATGAAACTAGCTTTCCTGATGTTGTTGGGGTCCCTGACAAGTAGGGTTTTGTTTGCTTAAGTCTAAAGGTTTGGCATGGTCTTCTTATGGGCCTTTGTCCCCCTGCGAGATCCCCCACCCACTCTTCTTGAGAAACAATATCACAGCTTCCTGCTTATCATCTCACTTATTGAACTGTCCCAGGTTGGCTTATTCACCAAAGCCATTCACAACCCTGAGAGCTTCGAGAATTTCTCCACAATATCACACTTCACGGTCCCCAGCCTCTCTGTTCAGCAGTCCTCTGCCACGCCGAAGGCACCAGCAGGTAATTTCCGACTCTATGCCAAAGAGAAGAAAAGTGCCAAGTTCAAGCAGGCACTATGATTATGATTATTGCTGCTTCTGCAGGAAAATGGTCCCCATGTGAGGGTCAGCTCATATTTAGCATCTCTGTGGTATGTCTTTCTTCCATCAAAGGCTGCCTCTCTGATCCTATGAAGAAAAGGACTGGAGAAGGTGGAGCTGAATTTGAGTGGGAAGAAAATTAATGAAGTGATTTCTCTAAGGAGTAGAAACCTTATTCTTTAAATTTCCCATCTGCCACCCCTCCATGAACTCACCCTCTGCACAAACTGCAGGACTTGTGTGAGCCATTTAAACCTTCTTTTCCGGGGCTTTTATCTATCAAATGAGGATTTGAATATTTGCTCTACCTACCTAATGGGGGCATATGCAGTAAGAGGGGGCCATTGGAACTGCTCTGGAAGAATGAAGCATGACAGAAACTTAAGGCTTCATCATCTTCACCAGGTGCAGCTTCGCATAAACCACGGTTCTGTTCAAACAGACATAACTCAGTTTCAATGTAACAAGCGTTTACCAGACTGATTGCTAGGGCTGGAGAAATGGGAAGCTGGCAAAGCCTCTGCCATCCCTGAGTTCCCTGTCTACCTCCAAACAAATCATTGCAATAGAGAGATATGAGTGTCAGGGGAGTGTGGAAGAGGGTACGGTTAATCCTGCCAGGGAATTCAGGGCAGAATTTACAGAGAAGGTGAGATCTGAGCTGTCTCTTGAAGGTGGAAAAGATGAATTTTTACTTAGGTTAAAATATTCACAAAGGAATTAAAGACCATTAAAGGACTGTTTAAGATGGAAAGGATTGGTGGGGTCATGAAAAAAACTAGAAAATTGAGGTCAAGGTTTAAAACCACCAGCCTGTCATTACAACAGTGATAGCAGAATGCCAAGAAAATGGATTCTCGAACTCTCAGCTGAGGCTACCAGCAGCCACTCTCTCCACCCTCTGCAGGGGGCTGTACTCACCAAGCAGGGATTGAGAAGCGTGCTTCATGTTTTTATAGCACTTAGCACTCTTCAAAGGGCAGGCAGGCATTTGTGTCATTTGCTCCTTAAAGGTTCCTTTCGTCCATCAATATCAAAACTGTTTACAAAGGATACATATGAGGGGGAATAAAAAAAAACAAACAAAATAAAAAAATAAATAAATAAATTGTGTATTTATTCTTACATGTTTAAACTTCAGCCACCTTCAAAGTACTCTCCATATGATGCAATACACCTATTGAGACTTTTTTCCCACTGCTCAAAATGTATTGCACTCTCAATTTTGATGTCTTTTAATGCTTCTTCCATTTTTTGTTTCACTTCTTTCTCATCAGCAAAACATTCCCTTTGAAGACTGTTTTCATTGGGAAAACAAAAAACAGTTGCTAGGGGAGAGATTGGGTGAATGAAGAGGGTAGGACATGGGGGTCATGCCATTTTGGGTCAAAAATTGCTAAACACTCAGTGTGGTGGGGGCAAGTGTCTCCGTAAATCACACATAATGAAATGGGCAAATGCATTGAGTCTTAAAAAAAAATTCACTGAAGCTGAGTGCAGCCTCTGACAACAATGCCAGTTGGTACACTGATACAGGGGGGATCCTAGAATACACACCCAATGGGGTAAGCCTGTATTACAAGGGGCCTGCCCTCCAGAAGATAATTCCAGGTTTTTTTGTGTCCATCCCCCCATACTCATCCCAGGGCAAAGCATCACATTTGTCAAACAAATTCACATATATTAGGACTGATGCTGCAAATAATTTCCTAATTATGTAAATGAATAAAATCTATTTTTAATTAATCTCTAGGCTTTACTTGCATTATAAGAATAAAATCTGTCTTTATTTTATTATGGGGTTGCTATTTTCAACAATTACAACGAATAACATTGACAATGATCAGATACAGCAGAAGTGCAGAAGTGATACATATAACAGAGTCAGTGAGTGGTTCAGTAGCAATTCTAGGAATTCCATGAAATCTAACAAAACTCCCAACTCAGGAAGTACAATGACCTTATAAGAGAATTAGTGCAAGGGTGATTCAGCAGCAGTTCAACTAACTTTAATCAGTACACTCTGTTTTGGAGGAGAAGTCTTCTACCCTGCACAATACTCTAGTTCTTTCTTTATACTACATAAAATGAGGGTTGAATACATATTCAAATATATAAAATATCTATGAGATATATAAAGACAGTATCAAAAGTTCCTATTTTATATACAGGTAGCCCGCGTATAACACAGTTGTTAGGTTCCTAACAAATGCTGTGTTATGTGAATCCATGTTATACAAAACAAAGAACTAGTACAAAATGGGGGTTAGGTTCCAAAAATTAAAAGAACATACTATTATAAGTTTATATTTTTATAATTAAGAGAAATGTCTTTATTAAAGCAATTTTCATCAAAAGTATTACATATTGATATGAATTAGTAATGTTTTCTACGTCATCACTACTAAGCTCCATTAACCAAATGCATTTTCTTTTTGACAAGATATTCTCATCCTCTGAACTTTCTTCAGCATTATCTTGATTTCTGTGCTCTATTTTTCGCAAAAAATTCTGTTATTTTAGATTGCTTGCTTTTAGCTGAGAGATCTTTATAAATTTTGTTATATGGTGCTATGCACTTTTGAAGTTCCCTCTTAAACTTTGTGCTCCTTTCAGTGCAAGGATCTTCCTTTAAGAAATGTGACTCTAACTCTTCAGCTAAGTCTAGGCCTTTCTTTATGTTTTTTAGAATAAACTGTTTAACTCCTTCATTTTCATCAGTGCTATTGTTCCCTAAGTTATCTTGGCACATTCCTGATGTCATATCCACCAAAATTGTTTCATCGGTTTCTTCTTCCACCAGCAATTCTCGGATATCTTCTATAGTCATATTGTCAAAACCTTCCCCTCCTAGAGACTTAGTAAGCTCTACTATCGCATCCATCCTGTTTCCTGCTGGCTTGATTAGATTTTCAATTTGAATTGACTCCGGCAATATATTTTTCCAACAAGCATTTAATGTTATCAGTTTCCTTTCTTTGATGGATGAGTTTATTAGATTAATACATTCCAAAATTTTATCACGTTCAGTATTGTACAGGGATTTCCCTAATTTTGCATTATACAGGAGTTTTCCCAAATTCTCTAACCGTGTTAGAGAGAAACCATGTTATAGAAGTACCGTGTTATATGGGGGAGAGGTCCCCAATTCTCTAACAGTGTTAGAGTGAAACCGTGTTATAGAAGTACTGTGTTATATGGGGGATACCTGTATATAGCATGATATTTAACATTTACCTTGCCTCTCATTTCTTTTTGCATCTCAGACAGTTCTTCTGTATTCATTTTTCTTCTTTTAAGAGTACATCATTTAGAAAATCCCTAAGTGAGAATCTATTGGTAATGAAATCTGTCTTTTTTCACCTTTGCTTTGTTCACCTGATTTTTAAAAATTATTGTTTTGCCTTCATCCCTTCAGTTCATAATTCTAGATTGAGAATTACTTTGTTTTCAAGACGTTGATGGTAGTAGCATCCTTCCATCTACTGACTTGCAACATTGCTGACTTCCTCGGTGTAACTGACAGTTTTACGTTGACAATTTGTATTTTCACCTGGATGCTTTTAGGATCTTCTCTTTGTCTTTGACCTACAGTTTTACCAGCATGTATTTAGGTATGGATTTCTTCTATTTATCCTTCATGGAGTTCATTAGACATTCAGAACCAAAGGATTTGTGTTTTTCTTAGAAATTGTTTATCCACTATTCCTTCTAGTGCTCTGCAGAGACCTCACTCTAGCATCCATGTCTCTTAATTTCTGTCATCTTAAGGTCTTTGCCTCTCTGTGCTGAATTTTGAATGTTCTTTTTAGTTCCACTTCATTAATTTTCTCTTTGTGTCTAATCTAGTCTTGGGGGAGTATGTGTCAAGGGAACTGGAAGAAAGGACCATTGAGCATTTTATTCTTTTGTGTTGAGATATAATTAACATTGATCACAGTAAAAGCACACATCTTAAGTGTACAGCCTGATGACCTTTTATAGGTGCACAAGCTCATGTACCCACCATCCATACCAAGATACAGAACCTACCCAGCACCGCTGCCCGCTTCTTCCTGCTCCTTCTCAATCAACACCCTCCCACATTATGTAGCCACTATTCTGACCAGAATGACCATAAATTAGCTTTGCCTGTTTTTGAACTGTCTACAAATGGAATCATAAAGCACATGTACAGTAGTTCCTCTCTATATCGCGGTTCACTTATCGCAGCCTCACTGTATTGCAGGATTTTTTAAAATATTATATTTAATTATTTATCACGGATTTTTCGCTATATTGCGGGATTTTGCAGTACTGTATACATATGTTGTTAAAGTTATGTAGGTTTAAGAGTGTAGAATATGTTTAGGAACATAAGTAGTGTTTATCAAAGTGTGGAAAAGGTTAATAAGGGAGTGGGAAAGGTTAATAAGGGACTAGGAATGGTTTATACATGTGTGGGAAGGGTTTATAAAGTCTTAAAATATATATAAATACTAAAATCAATGTAAGGCTCCTACTTCGAGGATTTTCACCTATTGTGGGGGGGGGGCGTCTAGAACATAATACCTGTGATAAGTGTACTCTGTACTCTGTATCTGGCTTCTTTTTTCTTCTTAATGTGACTCTGAGGTTTATACATGTTGTTTCAGTAAAAGTATTATAATTTGCTCCTTTCCACTGTATTGTTAACATTCCATTGTATGAATATACCACAATTTATTCATCCCTTCTGCTACTGATGGATTTCTGCATATTTTACTTTAGGGTTATTATTTCATTGAACTTTAAATTTCAATCATTTTTTTTTAATTTCCAGACATTCCATTTAGTGCTTTTTCAAATATTTCATGTCAGGTCATTTTTGACAGTCTCTTCCTCCTTACTCATATTTTCATTTTCCTCTTTTATTTTTTTAAATGTATTAAACATGTTAAATATGTGAGGCTATTGCTGTAAGCGGCTTCTGTATTAACTCTCACTCATGACACGTTGTTTCCTTGTACATTTTGTGATTTCTACTTACAAATTCATGTTCATTGAGACCCAGCCTATGGGAATTCCTTAACAGTATAGATTGCATGTGGATTCCTCTGGAGATGTGTGTTCATGCCTACCAGGTTTGCTTTAAATTAAAATCCTCAGCTTGTGGTTATTCAGACCATGCACGCACTGTGAATTCAGGTCCTAAATTTATGTGATAGCTGGTTCATTGTCATGTTCTTCACCCCTAATAGCAAGTCTGCATCAGCCAAGGTTCTTGGCTGTATGCCTTCATGGAAAGGGTGTCTTTTCTAATTCACCATTTCCCTGAGGATGTTGTTCTTAATGGGTCCCAACTGGCCCTCCTCCCTGAACAGGCCCTTTTGTCTGCCTCCCTTACACACAAGCACAGCCACCAAAGCCAGAGAGCTCCAGTCATCTGTAATTTATTGGTAGTTGGTACTAAAATAGGCAGCAATCTCAGCCCTCACTTATCTCTTTGGACTCCTCCTCCTGTTCCTTTCTTAACCTTGGAGAAATTACCTTACTTTTGCTCATCCTTTTATTAAAAGTTATGGCATATTCACATTTTGTCCAGCATATTTAGACAGGTTAGATATTTTGCCAAGCATATTTTGGTAGTTTACAAATTACCTAGTCCACCATTTCTCTCCCTAGACATAGTAACCCATTCAATCTTTATAGGCCTCAGGTTTCAGGAAGGCAGGTGGAATGGCCTTTAATGTTCATCTTCCAAATATCCCTTAAGCATCTCCTCTGTGATCTCCTGCCCCCACATAAAAAGTAATCCCTCTCTTCTAGGTAATTCATGGTGACTTTATCACATGATATTCTTTTAGCCCACAGGTCTGCCTCTTTCACTGAATTCCATCAGATTCTAAGCACCCAAAAGTCAGGGCTTGATATATAAACAGCCTAGCTCGGACCCTGGCATAGAAGGAGCTCCAAAAATGCTTATTGAATGAACTATACTGATGGTCTCATGTCAACAAAATGTTCCCAGGGAACTGAAACCTGGAATCCTCAATCCCTCAATTAAAAGTTTCTGTGGAGAGTGTAAGAAAACCACATACATAAAAGAGGACTCTCCACACAAGGCCCGTAAAATAAAAACTAAAGTCACACAAGCCAGACCCAGAACTTGATTATACACAGCAGCAGCGGTGAGCGAGGCCAAGCCCTGGCAAGCATATTCACCTCACTCCTCTGGAATCTTCCGCCCCAAGCTTCAAGTTTGAGGATATGAAAGCATCACCATACTACTTATTAAGATATTTACAAAGAGGTAAAATGTTTTTCTTGTTTTGGTGAGTTTTATTATTATACCATCTACATATAACATTACAGGAGGAAAAGACACTCTTTTTAAAAATCTATTTCACCCGACTCTATTGTAGTTTCACAGGATGACCAGCACTAAGTAAAGGGTTGTAACGTTATGTGCGTCCAACTTAATACCACGTGCCGAGGTCCTCAGATACCCTACAGCATTTTCTTTCTTCATGAAATAAAACGGGACATAACATATAGTTGAACAGAAATGAAACTACAGAAACCACTGATATGGCAACGAAACTGAATGTTAAGCATAAAGCTTATTACCCCAGAGAGTTTGCGTGATGATGCCATCATCATCTAATTTCAAAGATAAGCAAGATTAACTTAGTGGCCCTTTGGAATGACAGCGATTGGAGAGGGCTGATCGTGCTTTTGCCAAGGTATTTTCAGGGCTGTAGAAATTCTAACAGATGAAGCAGCTATTTCTCCAGGCCATGCCAGCCTGGGGGCACAGGGAAAGAGGAAGATAAAAATAAACTAGTCATTCCATAGCTCAGCCCTCACCAGCTACTAGAATGCTATCTCTGACAAGTGCCTCCTTCAGATTCAAGGGCTGAGCATGGAGGTGTGAAGGAGAAAACTTGAGTGTGTGGTCCCTGATGTGTCATGTCACTTTCTGGCACCATCTGGCACCACAATCACACCAAGAGTATGTCTAACTGCTCTCAGGTAAGCTGAATACACAGTGCCACTCCACTGGAGATGCCCTCCTCCATGTCCTTCCAAGCCTTTTCTGGCACCATGGCTGGCTTTGCAAAACCTGAGTGGTAGATGGTAGCAGTAATGTACTCAAATTTTTCATGTGCCCTCTCTACTTCTGCACTGGCACTGGGCTTGGCCATGTGACTTGCTTTGGCCATTGAGACAAATAGCCAACATGAAAAAGGAAGAGACTTAAAAAGTGCTTGTACATTAGAGTTTGTCCTCTCTCTTGTAGTTCTTAGAACTCTTCCACCACCATATGAATAAGTCCAGGCTAGCAGCTTGGAAAATGGGAAAATGAAGGAGTGAAAATGAGTCATCCCAGCTGAACTCTATATCAGACCAACCAGCCTAAGCAGATCTGGCAGCTGGCTTCAAACACAAGAGTTAGCCCAGCCAAGGCCAAGAGACCAATCACCTAGCTGAGCTCAGCTCAATTTTCCAACCCACAGAGTCATGAGCTAAGTAAATGACTATGGTTTTAAGTCACTAAATATAGGGGTAGCTTGTTATGCAGTAAAAGCTAATTTATACAACCTTTCACAAAGATGTGGAAAAAGTAACATATGTTCACAGAATGGCTGGTAAAAGATTATGCCTAAAGTGAAACCACAGAATTTAATATAGAGGTTATAGGCCCTTGCAAACATATAAAACCCAAGAGTTTGGCTATCACTTCCTTAGTATAATTTGAAGAGGTTGTTACAAAGCCCATTTATTTCAAGTCTCTCTCTCACCATTCAACTATGATACCAACCTCCTACCTACATCGAATCTCGATGAAACTTCCAAGCAGTATATACTGTAAAGATAGACAGTGAGACATAATAAAAAGCTCTGGAATCAGACATTGGAATCCTCAGTTTCAACCTTTGTAAATTCGGAAAATAATGGCACCTACCTCATAAAGCAAAGCTACTGTGAAACTTAAATAATGCATGTGCAGTGTTCAGTGCAATATCTTCTCCATGTAAGTGTCAGAAATATTAGCTTAATAGCTATAACACTGAGAGTTAATAAAAATAATTAGCTACCATTTATTGAGTATTTCCCATGTTAAATGCCTCATGAACATTAACAATTTAATCCTCATAACATCGTTGTGAGGTAATTATGCTCCCATTTTAGGGGTGAGGAAACTGAGGCAAGGAGAGATTAAGTAATGTGCCTGGTGTCACACAGCTGCGAAGAGGCAGCTATTGAGTCCAACTCTCTAAAACAGCATGCCATGCCATCTCCCATTGACTTATTGCCTAGAGGTTACAAAGTAATTGCAAACTTCTCAAAATGTGTCCCCCCACTGTATTTTCACCATTTTAATAAGCTTCCAGGACTGCATCTGTGCTGTGCACTCTATCTGAAGTACCTCCCCAATACATGGTCCTTTCCCACCACCCATTTTATTTTTTAATTTGTTTAATTGAATTTATTGGGGTGACATTCATAATACAGGTTTCAAGTGTACAACTCTATCACACATCCTCTGTATATTATATTGTGTTCAGCATCCAAAGTCAAGTCTCCTCCTGTCTCCTTTACCCTCTTCAACCTCCCACCACCCCTCATTTCCTCCAGTAATCACCATACTGGTGTGTGTCTACAAGTTCTTTTATTTTTTTTCTTTGTTTAATCCCTTCAACTTTTTCACTCAGCCCCCCAAATCCCTTCACACCTAACAGCTGTCAGTCTGTGCTCTGTATCAATGAGTCTTTTTCTATTTTGTTTTTGATTTTGTTCATTAGATTCCACATATAAGTGAAATCATATGGCATTTGTCTTTCTCTGACTGGCTTATTTCACTTAGTATAATAGTTTCCAGATCCATCCATGCTGTCATAAAAGGTAAGACTTCCTTCTTTTTTATAGCTGAGTAGTACTCCACTGTGTAAATATAGCAGCTTTTTTTTTTCTTTCTTTATCCACTCATCTACTGATGGGCACTTGGGCTGATTCCAAATCCTGGCTATTGTAAACAACGCTGCAATGAACATAGGGATGTATATATTCTTTTGAATTAGTGTTTCAGGTTTCTTTAGATATATTCCCAGAAGTGGAATCACTGGGTCATTACAAGTTCCACTTTTAATTTTTTTTGAGGAAACACCATACTGTTTTTGATAGTGGCTGCCCCAGTCTGCATTCCCACAAACAGTGCATGAGGGTTCCCTTTTCTTCACATCCTGAACAACACTTGTTGTTTATTGATTTATTGATGATAGCCATTCTTACAGGTGTGAGGTGATATTTCATTTTGATTTTAATTTACATTACCCTGATGATTAGTGGCATTGAGTATCTTTTCATATCTATGTCTATTGGCCATCTGTATATTCTCTTCAAAGAAGTGTCTATTCAGGTCCTTTGCTCATTTTTTAATTAACTTTTTTTGTTTGTTTCTTTTTTGGTTTTGAGTTGTATAAGTTCATTATAAAATTTGGATATTAACCCCTTATCAGATGCATCATTGGCAAATATGTTGTCCCATTCGGTGGATTGTTTTTCCATTTTGTTGATGGTTTCCTTTGTTGTGCAAAAAATTTTTTGTTTGATGTAGTTCTACTTGTTTATTTTTTTCTTTTGTTTCCCTTGCCTGGGGAGAGACATCAAATAAAATAATGCTGGAAGAAATGTCAAAGATTTTACTGTCTATATTCTATTCCAGGATTTGTATGGGTTCCAACCTTACACTTAAGTCTTTTAATTAATTTTGTGTTTATTCTTATAAATGGGGTCTATTTTCATTTCGTGCATGTATCTGTCCAATTTTCTATTTATTGAGTAGACTGTCTTTACCCAATTGTATCTTCTTGTCTCCTTTGTCAAATATTAATTGACCATAAAGGTGTGAGTTTATTTCTAGGCTGTCTGTTCCATTCCATTGATCTATATGTCTGTTTTATGCCAGTTCCATGCTGTTTTGATTACTATGGACTTGTAGTATAACTTGATATCAAGTAGAGTGATTCTTCCAATGTTGTTCTTCACTCTCAAGATTTCTATGGCTATCTATTTTTTGTTTTGTTTTTGGTGGTTCCATATAAAGTTTTGGGATATTTGTTCTAGCTCTGTGAAATATGCATGGGTATCTTGATGGGAATTGCATTGAATCTATAGATTGCTTTGTTTAGTATGGGCATTTTGATGATGTTAATTCTTCCTATACATAAACATGGTGTACGCTTCAACTTTTTTGTATCTTCTTCAATTTCTTGCTTCAGTGTCTCATAATTTTCTGACTACAAGTTGTTTTTAATCCTCACCTGAGGATATGTTTATTTATTTTTAGAGAAAGAGCAAGGGAGAAACATTGATATGAGAGAGAAAAAGTTGCCTCTTGAATGCACCCCAACCTGGGATCAAACCTGCAACCTTGGATGTGCCCTAACTGAGAATCAAACCGCAACCTTTTGGTGTACAGAATGATGCTCCAACCAATTCAGCCACCCAGACAGGGTCCAAGTCCAGGCCTTTTACAACCTTGGTTAAATTAATTTCTAGGGTTTTTTAAAGTGCAATTTTAAATGGGATTGTTTTCTTGGTTTCTTTTTATGAGAGTTCATTATTAGTGTATAAAAATGCAACTGATTTATGGATATTTATTTTGTATACTGCTACTTTACTGAATTCATTTTTCAGTTCTAGTAACTTTTTAGTGGAATCTTTAGGGTTCTCTATATTCAGTATCATTATCTGAAAATAATTAAAGCTTCACTTCTTTCTTTCCTATTTGGATGCCTCTTATTTTTTCTTCTTGTCTGATTGCTGTGGCTAGGACTTCCAATACTATGTTGAATAAAAGTGGTAAAGGGAACATCCCAGTCTTGTTTCCGATCGTAAGGAAAATGTTTTTAATTTTTGCCCATTGACTACGATTTTGGCTGTGGATTTGACATATATGACCTTTATTGTGTTGAGGTATGTTCCCCCTATTACAACTTTGCTGAGAGTTTTTATAATAAATGGGTGCTGGGTTTCATTAAATGCTTTTTCTGCATCTACTGATATGATCACGTGGTTCTTATCCTTCATTATGTTTATGGGGTGTATTACATCATTGATTTGCAGATATTGTATGAACATTGCAACCCTGAAATAAATCCAATTTGATCACAGTGCATGATCTTCTTAATGCATAATTGGATCCAGTTTGCTAGTATTTTGTTGAAGATTTTAGCATCTTTGTTCATCGGGGATATTGGCCTTTAATTTTCTTCCTTTTTATTATCTTTATCTGGTTTTAGAATTAGGATAATGCTGACCCTGTAAAATGAGCTTAGGAATCTTCCCTTCTCTTGAATTTCTTGGGATAGTTTGAGAAGAATAAGTATTAGTTCTTCTTTGAATGTTTGGTAAAGTTCACATCCGGTCCAGGACTTCTATTTGCTGGAAGCTTTTTGATTACTGCTTAGATTTCATTAGCTATAATCAGTCTATTCATATTTTCTTATTCTTTCTGATTCAGTGTTAGAAGATTGTGTGTTTCTAGGAATTCAACCATTTTTTCCAGATTGTCCAATTTGTTGGCATATAGCTGTTTGTAATATTTTCTTACAATCCTTTGTATTTCTGTGGTACCAGTTGTTACTTCTATTTCACTCCTGATTTTATTTATTTGGGTCCTCTCCTTTTTTTTCTTAATGAGCCTGGTTAAATGTTTGTGAAAATTGTTTATCATTCCAAGGAACCAGCTTTTGGTTTCATTGTTCTTTTGTATCTTTTTTAGACTCTATTTCATTTATTTCTGCTTTAATCTTTAGTATTTCCTTTCTTCTACACACTTTGGGTTCTGTTTATTGTTCTTTTTATAGTGTTTTTAGGTGCAAAGTTAGATTATTTATTTAATATTTTTCTTGTTTCTTGAGGGAGGCTTGTAATGCTATGAAGTTTTCTTTTAGGACTGCTTTCACTGAGTCACATAGATTTTAGGCTGTTGTGTTCTCATTTTCATTTGTTTCAAGGTATCTTTTGATTTCTTCTTCCTTTATCTCATTATCAACACATTCATTGTTTAGTAACTTGTTAGCATCTTTGTGTTTGTGTGTTTTTCATTTTTTTCCTTGTGATTGAGTTCTAGTTTCATGCCATTATGGTGAGATATGCTTGATATGAGTTCAGTGTTCTTAAATTTATTAAGATTTATTTTGTGTTCTAATATGTGGTTTATCCTAGATAATGCAACATATGCACTTATAAAGAATGTATATTCTGCAGTTTTGGGGTAAAATATTCTGATACCAATTAAATCCATCTAATCTAGTGTGTCATTTAAGGCCATTGGTTCCTTGCTAATTTTCATTCTGGAAGGTCTAGCCATTAAAGTCAATGGCATGTTAAAATTCTCAACTATGACTGCATTACTATTGATCTCTCCCTTTATACTCACCAAGTTTTGCTTTATATATTTAGGTGCTCCTATGTTGGGTGCATAAATGTTTACAAGGGTTATATCCTCTTGTTGGATTGCTCACATTATCATTATGTAATGTCCTTTTTTATCTCTATTATAGCCTTTGTTTTAAAGTCTATTTTGCCAGATATAAGTATTGCAGCCCCGGCAGGTTGTTTTGTTTTGTTTTGTTTTTAATTTCCATTTGTATGAAATATTATTTTCCATCTCTTTACTTTTAGTCTGTGTGTTTCTTTGTTTCTGAGGTTGGTGTCTAGTAGAAAACATATACATGGGCCTTGTTTTCTTATCCATTCAGCTACCCTATGGGTTTTGATTGGAATTTAAGCCACTTACATTTAAATGATTATTAATAGGTACATATTTATTGCCATTTTATTCTTTATGACTATGTCCCTTTGTTGTCGTTGTTGTTTCTTCTTCTTCTCCTTCTTCTTCTTCTTCTTCTTCTTCTTCTTCTTCTTCTTCTTCTTCTTCTTCTTCTTCTTCTTCTTCTTCTTCTTCTCCTCCTCCTCCTCCTCCTCCTCTTCTTCTTCAAGTAGACCCTTTGACACATCTTGTAATACTGGTTTGATGGTAATGAACTCCTTTAGTTATTTCTTGTGTAGGAAGCTCTTTATTTCTCCTTTAATTTTATATGATAGCCTTGTTGGGTAAAGTAGTCTTGGTTGTAGTTCCTTGCTTTTCATCACTTTGAATATTTCATGCCAATCCCTTCTGACCTAAAATGTTTCTGTTGAAAAATCAGTTGACAGTCTTTTGGGAACTCCCTTGTAGGTAACAAACTATCTTTCTCTTGCTGCTTTTTAAGATCCTCTCTTTGTCTTTAACCTTTGGCACTTTAATTATGATGTGACTTGGTGTGGTCTTCTGTGTGTCCATCTTGTTTGGGACTTTATGTGCTTCCTGGACTTGTGTGTCTTTTTCCTTCACCAGGTTAGGAAAGTTTTCAGTCAGTATTTCTTCAAATATATTCTCAATCACTTGCTTTTCCTCTTCTCCTTCCAGAGCCCTGTGATGCAGATGTTGTTAAGCTTCACATTGTCTCAAATATCCATTAAACTATCCTCACTTAATTCAGTTTTCTTTTTGCTGATCTGATTGAGTGTTTTCTGCTACCTTGTCTTCCAAGTGGCTGATTCAATTCTCTGCTTCATGCAACTACTGTTTATTCCTTCGAGTGTATTCTTCATTTCAGATATTTTATTCTTCATGTCTGACTCATTTCTATGTTCTTTTTCATGCTGTGGAAGATATCACTAAGTTCCTTGAACATCCTTATAACAATTACTTTGAACTTTATATGTGATAAATTGTTTGCCTCTATTTCATTTAGCTCTTTTCTGGAGATTTCTCCTGTTCCTTCACTGTGGGCATGTTTCTTTGACTCTTCATTTTGGCTGCCTTTTGGTGTTTTTTCTATGTATTAGGTAGATCTGCTATGTCTCCCAGTCTTGGTAGGGTCGCCTTATGTAGAAGTGTCCTGTGGGACTTAGTGGCACAGTCTCCTTGATCACCTTGATCACATTTCTGAAGAGAATAAAAGCTCCCCAAAACACCAAAATATTCTTCAGGGAAGAAGGACAAGTAATGCTCATTTCAGAGCTCTAGCAGAGAGTGAATATGGCGGTGGAACTATGGGATCATGAATTAAACCCTGTTGAATTGTTCTGCCAATTATAGGACATGGAAGACAGTTGTTGGTCCCTATTAGCTAAACATGGTCCTAAAATTATGCAGCTGTCAACCACAGTTTCAGGCACCAGTACGAATTGACAAAGGTTGTAGTCAGGAAGGTACAGAAACTATCTGAATATTTTTAAAAACCAAATGACAATACTAGGCTGACACACTTAACTTCTTTGTAACCAGGAGGAGTGACATCAATGGGAGAACTCAAGCACATCAGAACCCTAATTGCAAGGCGTTCATGTCTTTGATGAATAAAGAAATTATTGCTCAATAAAATAAAGTTGTTTCATACATAAAATCTTTTTAAAACATAGTATCCATTGAGAAATCATATTAGAAAATGTTCACCAAGTGCTCACTATGTGCCAAGTGATTTATATTCATACCTCATCAAGACTACAGAGTGAGCATTTAAAAACAAGGAATCCAAATCAAGGAGACTAAATTGATTCCTTATTGTCCCACAGCAAGCGAATAATGGCACAGGATTAAAAATGTACCTCCTTTATCCCTACACTTTATGCTTTACTCTCCACTGGTCCATTCCCTAATGATGGAAATGCCGTCTGATCCCCCAGCCTGTAAGAGGGACCGTTGAGTGAGCGATCTGATAACATTACTTCTTTTAAAGTGGTTCTCAAAAGGCATGAAAATAACCCAAGGAGGTGCTAAAATGCAGATGAGCCCTTGACCTCAGAGGTTCTGGTTTAGTAGGACCCGATGTGGACCCAGGAGCCTGCATTTTAACTAGTACAGGTGATTCTGGTGCAAGTAGACTTCAATCCCTACTTTGAAATCATTATCTTTAGGATATAATCAATGCTATCCATAGATAGGATGTGCAGAAAGCTTTTAGGCTTAACTTTTATTTTACAATCTGAAAAGTTTCAAAATACTTAGAAGCTGCCAGATCAAGAGTTGCTCCTTAGAGTTAATAAGGACAGAATGCAATTGGTATAGAGGGCAATTCTACATTTGTTCCAGTCACCACCATCCTGGCCAGGAAGACGTCACTAATCATCAGGGCTAGCTGCCCCAAGATAGTGCTCAAATAGGAAGAGAAAGAAAGGGCACCCCCGTCTGTCTTCTGTGAAACATAAAAGTAGGGACAGCAAGGAGAATGCTGATGGTGACAGATGTAAGAAGTTTATTATGTATTGCAGAGATCTAGATTAGGAAAATCTTTCTAAATCCAATTTTCCTACTTACAGGAAAAAGCAAATAAGGCCATCCTGGTGTGCACCCGGTTTCACAGAACTCACTGACAGGAAGTCTGGAGGCTATTTGGAAGACCGGCCAATGCCAAATGGATGGAGTTTTGAGGATGTAATCATGGACATCATCTTTCTCGGTTAAAAATGATCTGATTAAGATGAAGCAGGGTGAGAAGTTGTTTCGCTGAGACGAGATTTGGGTTAAAATGACCAGAGACTGTGGAATCTGAATGGGATAGGAGTAGCCAGGCATCTGAGGACAGAGTTGATAACAAATGACACCCACACCCCCCTATTCCACTTTCTCCCCCAATTTAACATTAAATCGAGTGTCAGATGGCAAAGTGCTGTCAAGATTAAGTGGAGAGCTCAAACCAGTGCCTTTTACAAGCTTTCACTTCTCAGATGATCAAACTAATCATTTTATCATCCTGGTTGATGACTTTGCTCTTTTTCCAAATTTGGAAATAAAATCAGAAGGATTCTGGGAAGATGGTTAAGTATTAGTTAAAGTACAAGGAAACACCTCTGCAAATACCCCTTAAACTAAATGTCAAACCTTATGAAAGGGAACTTCTGTGTGACCATAATAAGAAGCAGAAAAAAGTGGCATAAAGTGCTGGACAGAATTTATGAAATGATGGCTCAAGGATTAAAATCAGCTATTTTCAGAGGAAGCATTGAGTCCCATGTATCTATTTTTTCCAACTCTGATGAGCATTTGGGTCTGTACTTTCCCTGCTCTAAGTTTAACTATTCTTTAAGTGAATCTATATTTTCTCAAGCTGAAAGATGTCTCAGCTCATTTGAAGCTTCCTTCTACATGTCTGTGGCCCAGGGGTCTCAAAAGACCATGAGTTTCTGGCTAATATCTTCCTTCTCATCTGGACTCAGAATTACTCTTGTAAGGGATATTTTCTTCTCCGCCTGCGTGCTCTGAGATGCCAAGAGCTCTGCTGTCCAATATGGTAGCCACTAGCTACATGTAGCTATTCAAATTCTAACTTAAATTAATTGAAATGAATTAATTTTTAAATACAGGTGTTCAGTCGCATTAGCCACATCTCAAATGCTTAACAGCCACATGTGGTGAATGACTACTCTATTAGAGCAGATACAGATCATGATAATGTAGTATTATCTCAGGAAGTTCTCCTGGAGAGCCCTGGCCTGAGAGACTGGAAGAACTTAGAGCTGGGCACACAGTTCTTTCTACAAAACAGGAACTGCGGTGGTCAACCTGACAGAAGGGACACAGTGCTCAGGCAGATCACATACCTGGACAGCAATTCTCACCTCCTGACTTCCTCCTCGCCACTGGGCCACCAACATTTCTCCTAGCTCAAAAACAACGTAAAAGAAAAAGAATAAAATCTAGTGAAGTCTATGAAAATATCCAGCACAAGGTAACAGAAGCTAATTCCACCTCCAAATCCATTTTCTTTGAAACAGATTTGCTCCAAAAGTTACCCCTATTAGGAAAAACAACTGCTTAGTGTTTTCAATAATATACCATCAGACCTGGCTTTCACTGAATCAAGAAGACTACCTCAAAATACAATTTCAGTAGCCAAGCAGTAACTTCCTTTTCATTAATGAAACAGAGAACAAATATGAGAAACACTCCTAAAATTGTGAGGAAGTGAATGAGAGATGAAATAGACTGTTCTGTAGAGAGGCCCACGAGGAAAAATGGAATCACCGTTCATTTCACACACAGAGACACACACAAACAGCGTACACACCACACTCTGGATAAAATATGCACCAGCTGTCAATCCTTTCTATAACTTTCAGTTATAGAAACTTTATCTCAAAAAATCTGAAGATAAAAAGTATGTAAAATAAGTAAAGACTAACAAGTTGAAAGAGAAGAAGCAAGCTGAAAATTTTGAAGTAAATAGTTCTCCCACTGATATAGACTGAATTCAGGGAATAACATATCATGCTTATTGAATATACAGATTCCATAAAACAGGAGTAAATGGAGCAACTGGAAAATAGAGAAGTGTTATTGGATAGTGTTTTAAGTCACCTTATATTTTTAAAGAAATTGAATAAAGACAGTGAATAGCAAGAATGACACTTTAAAAAGGAGAAAGGGACTAATTTAAGAGACTGGATCATGAAATTCTTACATGATAAAAGGCAAAAATGTAAATGCCAAGAACACTTACACGAAGCATTCAAAAGCTCTTTTTCTTTACACTAGAAGTCGAGGACAGAAAACTAGCAATGATCAGTTTTCTGGTTAAAGAAGGAAGTGTGAGTAATACTTGAACACTAGTAAAATGACAGTTAAGACAAGAATAAAAGATAAAGTTGAGGAAATCTCTCAAAATATAGAGCAAAAAAATAAAGAAATAGAAAATTAAGGAAACATGTAAAAAACATGTGGAGGTGTGAATGGGAGGGGGAGTGGTAAAGCAATTTCCATACGGAAAATCTCATAGGTGATGCCATCAACTAACACTCAAGAAGTAATACAATCAGCATGTTATTTAACATGGAGATTAAAAAAACTAACATTTGAAAGTAGATGCCTCTGGAAAACAGAAAATTGCAGGAAGAGAGATTGGCTGGTAGGGAGAAGGATGTTCTTCATGGCAACGCTTGGGGGCTTACTCTAAGTAAAATGCATCTAAAACTTCAGTAAAAATAAAAGTTAAAATTTATAAAGAAGCCCTAAAGTTTTAAAAAAATAAGTGCATATTTTCCCAAGAACGATTTGACACTTCATATTGGAAAAAAGCTGGTTGTATTGAAGGTAAGATTGTTGTAGAAATAACTGACCTAGGTGTATCCCTGAGAGATATAAATACCAACAATGAAGAGTAAATCTTTCCCTTTCCAGACTGGAAGGAAATGATGATCAGCAAAGGAAAGAGAAAGTCAGGATCAGATTAGTAATTTAACTTAGTAATTCTACCATCCATTTCATAATAATTAGTGTGTGTGTGTGTGTGGCTTCTGTCTTTGGATAGTAGAATTACTAAATAAAACCAGTATCTGAGTATTTTTTTAAATTATAAACAAAATCTATGGCATGCAAAAATCAAGGAGAAAAACTAGAAACCTTAATGAAAGAAACTATTAGCAACCAATACACAGGCTATAAGAATGAAAGAATATTGTTATATTTGAAGTTATCAATAGAATTTGTAACATTCTGAAAAAATTAATAAAATTGATACAAATATAATCTGAATAGAATAACAAATAAAGATAACAAATTTTAAAAAGAATATTCCTCCAAAAATCCCTAGCATCAGTAGCTGTTACTGATTTTTTTTTTTTTAACTTCCTAAAGAAGCCCTGACCCATATGGCTCAGTTGGTTGGGCGTTGTTCCACAAAGTGAAAGGTCACCAATTGATTCCCAGTCAGGGCATATGCCTGGGTTGAAAGTTCGGTCCCCAGTGGGGTGCAGATGGGAGGAGGCAACTGATCGATGTTTCTCTCTCACATCAGTGTTTCTCTCCCTCTCTTTCTTCCTTCCTTCCCCTCTCTCTAAAAAATAAAATCTTTAAAAGCAAAAGTGTCTAAAAAAAATCATTACAAATTTCTTTAAAATTTGATAAACATAAAATAATATTAAAAGCTACACAAGTCCATGCAGATATAAAAGTGACTCAAAACCTGAAGTATACAGGATAAAAACTGGTAAATTGATATAAATATAAAAACCTCAACTATAAAAGCAAATGAAATTCATTAACTAATTTAAGGACCTGGCCATTAAAATCAAATAGCAATGATTTCTGGAAAGTAATCAGTTTTAGAAATTGTAATAATTTCACCAATATGTCAAGTAAAAAAGTCAGACAATATTATCACAAAAAGATAAAAGGAAGTAGGTAAAATTAAATACCTACTATTTATAACACACCTTCAAGTAGTGGAAATAGAAGCATGTCTAACTCAACATATGAATATTTGTTTTAAACCAATAAACACCACACAAGTTGATACCACTAGAGATAACACTAACAAAATCAGACACAAAACAAATATATTCACAGTTGTGTTCTGACCAGCAATAAAAGGAAAATAGAAAAAGATGTATATATTGGAAATAAAACAGGAAAATCATAACTATTTATAAAAAATTCATTTTAAAGAAGGATTTAAATTAAGTTTTGAAAATCAATAAAATTGCTAGATCAAGATGCAGAACTTTTCATGCTGGAAAAAAAAAAAAAACCATTCCCATTAGAACAAAAAAATGTAAAATACAAAGATAGAATCTTAATGGGAAATGTGTGTGACCTAGATTAGGAGAGGTGGGGGTAGGAGCCTAGAGTATTTTACTGAAAGATGTAAAATAAAATTTGACTAATGGGAATGTTCAGCATGTTCCTCTATGAAAAGTATAAATATTTTAAGGATGTCAATGCTTTTCAATTAGTGTATTGCTTTAAAGAAATTTAAATTAAAACACCAATAGTGTGCTTTGGGTTTTTTTGCTTAAATTGAATAAAAGTATTGTGAAGTTAATTTGGAAAAAAAAAATCAAGAAAGAATATTTTAAAAGAACAATAAAAAATAATAAGGGGGGGTGAAAGAAGCTCTTACAAATCTAGAACATATAGGAAAATGTCAATAATTAAAACAGTTTGCTACCAATGCAAAAATAAATGGCTTGATCAGAGCACAGAATAGATAGTAATTAGAGTTAAATATAAGATTGTCCATTAATGGGGAAAGAATGATTTCTCACCATGTTGGCCTACATCGTGGTTGCATTTTAGCTCCAGAGAAATGAGACACCCTGGAGACCTGGGACAGGGAAGCTTTCTCGGTTTGACTTCACTAGGTGGGAACACTTGGTCAAATGCTTCTCCAACATCCTTCCTCACTATCAATTTACCTGGCTTCATTTCTACCAGAATAAATTAATGCAACTGGAAACCACATTGGACAGAACACTCTGACCTGGCTTCATTGATCCCCTTCTCTCAACTCTGCTCCTTACAGGTTGGGCTTTATCTTCCTGCTCCATCTTCCTCTCAACCCTGTATCCCAACCCACCCCTCTGGACTAACTTTCACCAATAAAATAATGTTGCGATAACTGGTTAACTACTTATATTTTCATACCGTTCCATGGGGCAAGATAAATTCTTGGTGAATTAGTTGACTAAAAATATTTTTTTTAATTAAAAGATAAAGTTAAATGTTTATGAGACTTGTTAGATGATATAATATACTAAGTTCGTTCGTTCGTTCGTTCGGCAGCCGTCCGTCTCCAGAGACGATGGTGTAGCTTCTTAAGAGTCTATCTGCACCGCCGAGAATGGTTGTGCAATCCGACTCGGGAGTGACACGGTATCTGTCTCCTCCCGTGTTGAATCGACATCTTGCGATGACGCTGGAGTGTCCTCTCCAGTGAAGCTGAAGCTACAGAGCCTGGGCAGGGTGATATGGAGGGTCTGCTGTTGCCCATGCAGCAGACCCCCCCTCTCTTCGCAGCTGAAGGGTCCAAGGGAAAGACGGAGTCGATACAGCTTGGGTTCAGGTGCGCCGCAGGAGTTGCCGGTGTTGACTACAATGTCAAACCGCCTTAGGGACTCCGGCTCCGGATTTTCTGTTGGGGTTTACTCCCTTAGCCTTTCCCCTGAAGAGGTATGCAGCAAGGCAGCGGAGGTTTTTTGGAGTCAGAGTTTTCCTTCTCTGATGTACCCTGACTGGAAGATCGAACCAGCGACACTTAGCTCGCAGGCCGACGCTCAATCCACTGAGCTAAACCAGCCAGGGCAATATAATAAGTAAAGAGGACATTTTACTAGTAAATAAACATGTATTAAAATATTCAAGTCACTGGTAGTCAATAAAATACAAATTAAAACCATTTATTATTATTCACCTATAAAAGTAACTTTTTTCCTTCCTTCCTCTCTCCTTCTCTCTCTTCCTTTCTTCCTTCCTTCCTTCCTTCCTTCCTTTCTTCCTTCCTTCCTTCCTTCCTTCCTTCCTTTCTTTCTTTCTTTCTAATTGCCACCTGAGGATATGTTCATTGATTTTAGAGAGAAAGGAAGGCAGGGGGAGAGAGACAGATAAACAGACAGACAGACAGAGATGGAGACCTGCAATCTAGGTGTGTGCCCTGACCAGGAATTGAACCTGCAACACTTTGGTGTACTGGACAACACTCCAACCAACTGAGCCACCTGGCTAGGGCAAAAATATCATTTTTTAATGGCAATACCCATTGTTGGCAAAGCTTCAGGAAAATTGACATTCTTTATTGTTAGTGGCAGCAAAATTATCATAATGTATTTGTAAACCAATTTGGCACTCTTGATCAAAATGTGTCAAAATATTTTTGACCAAGTAATTCCACTTCTGGGATCCAGTAGCCCATGTTAACTAGCCATCCAGGCAAGAACTAGAAACTAAGCTAGAATATGAGCTCATGTTAATTTGCCTCTGATTCCAGAGCCCAAGATTTTAGAGGCTGTTAAAATTAGTTGAAATCAGAAGTATCTTTAGTTTAAAACACAGTAATTGTGTAAATACAGTGTGGGGTAAAGGTAAGTTTACAATTGTTTATATGAAAAAATAATACAATATTAAATACTAATAAAAGAATAAACTGTTTTGTGTACTCACAACTGTAAACCTGTTTTTGATTCTGTTTTTGATCCTTCTAAGAAACTAGGACTTAAGATTCCATCACCGCCCCCCACTTCATTAATTTTTTTAAATTCTCACTAAAGGATATTATTTATTATTGATATTAGAGAGAGAGGAAGGGTGAGAGAGAAAGAAAAACATCGATGTGAGAGAGAAACATCAATTGGTTACCTCCTGTACACACCCATCCGGGGTGTGAACCCACAACCTTTCGGTGTAGGGAACGACGCTCCAACCAATTCAGTCACCCAGCCAGGGCCTGCCGCCCCACCCCACCCCTGCCAACTCTAAAGCCAGTTTTGTCTTGATATCAATTTTCTGAAGTAATATAGATCGTGCATTTATTCCATTATATTTGGAGCTCCATCACACCAAAACAAACAAAAACTACCCAAGCCAACTTCCACCTTCCATAAGCAGATATTCATTCCTCTCTGAATATCAAGAGATCTGTATTTACAAATATGCCATTCAGGCCATTATGGGCAATGTGGTATTTGATCATGTTAAACCAGTTAATGCTGCACTTATCAAATGGCTGGTAAAAATTAATAGCCTCCATGTGAAATCTCATTTTTTTAAATAGCAAGAAAGACTTTCCCAGATCCTCTAGAGGCAACTTCATCAATCGTTATTTCTTCTGTCACTTAAAAAGGAAAATAGTGAGCCCAAACTCCAATTTGAATCTGTTCATCTTGGCCCCTGTCTTGCATCAGAATTGAAAACATAATTTCCAACTCTTCTTCACAAATGGAATTGTTGTTATTATTCAGTTTTCCATGTGTGAGAAGCTGTCACCTCTGTCAGATTCAGCGCATCTCCATTTGTGACTCCGAAATCAGACTTACAATCTAAACACACGCTGCACAACTCAAGTGAAAAGGTAATTTCTCTCCTAATGCACCAAGATCCCTATTGATAAGAGCCAAGTCCCTGGTTTGAATATTTGTTTCCATCATTCTCCTAATAATATATTAATGCATCTAATGTCCTCCACATATGCCAGCTGTCTCTACTCCTGCAACAGTTCCTGACAGGGGATCTAGAAACAGTTATTACCTAGTACCAGAAGGGTATCACTTAGGGCAACATTATATCTGATTTTCAGTCCTGCTCCATGGAAACTAGCCTCTAGCTACTGCGGTCTTGCTAAGACAACCACTCTCTCCCTGACTATGACTATGACTCAGTCCTTTCTTATGTAGAACAAAATCCACTCCTCTGTAGTTCCTACCACTCCAGGGACTGGCAAGTTGGAATAGAGAAACAATATCTGGCATCAGGACAGTCTGAGACCCAGGAGATAATTTCAGGCTTGGGTACCAAAATTGGTAACAGTATCCCACTCAAACAGCATCAGCTAATGATCATCCTAGACATAATGGACCAAAACAAAACACTGTCTGTAAGCATTTTCAAGTTCTAGGAGTGAAAAAAGTTATCGCAGAAGTGAAGACAGTTTTTAAAGGTTATGGGCCTGCAGTGGTTTTTTTTTTTTTTAGTGTGTGTGTGTTGTTGTTTTTTTTTTTGTACCCCGCAAAGGAGAGGGGTTGAAGCAGAGAAGAACTACACCAGTCTGCATGATAAAGCAGGTCCTTTAAGGGGAGAAGGTATTGTACTATAAATTGAATTTAGACTTCCCTGGTTATCAGGAAGAGGGAGTGTCAGAGGGAGTCAGAATTTAAGTAAAAGAGAAAATGAGAGGGAGGATTCTGATCTCAGTGAATTTAAAGAGTAGGCCCTTAATACCATTCAGGGAGGCAAGGCTTAATGATAGGTCCAGGAGGGGATTCCATTGATAATGCACAACCATGGATGGGCTTATCCCCCTAGTTAAGTGTGTGAAACACCAGAGTCTTGTGATGCAGTGGGAACCCTGGGTCCACACCTGGGACAGTGTGTGATGGGGAGGGCAATCCTGCTTTTATTCTCCATCGCCTGTAGCTAGCCTGAAGGGGCAGCAGATTGCCTAGAAAGAGAATGGAGTCTCCGAAACCAGCAGCAAAGTAGATTAGCAAGCACTGGTGAGTTGTAAAATGACAAGGAGAAGAAAACAGATGACTCTTTCTTTCAGTATACCAGGAAGTCCAGCCTAGACCTTTCTACGATATGTCTAAGACACAGGGAGGTAGTCATAACTATGTTATACTGAGCCCAGGCTGTGAGCAACGATGTCATAGGAAGCCAAACATGAGACACAAAAACCTGAAATCAAGCATAGAATGCTCAGATGCATTTCATCTGATTGCTCACCAGCTGCTGTAGTATTTTTATTGGCTCAGCTGTTAGTAAGTTTGCTCTAGTCCTGAATTTATTTTAAAGGCAGCCCTCTTTTTATAGGCAATTTGGACACCATCTCTTCCTGGTTTATGTGTGTAGTACCTACTTACCCAGAAAAGATACCTAACCAAGGCCAAAAATTTCATCCTTTTATGCTGCAAGATCCCTAACTATCTAATTCATTAAGTGCAAACAATACAGATATACCCCTAGCAACCTTGAGATTATTGAAATTCAGTCTCAAAGAAGCAACCTTTTGTTTCTCATCAAAGACTATCTGAACCTAACAGTCATAGCAGGACAAGATGTTCTAAGAACCTGCAAATATTGTCAGAGACTATGGCTCTCAACTTGGTTAGAAATAAAAAAATGTTTATCGAAGTTCTACTTTGGGCTAGGCTATGTTAGACATTTTCAGATGCATGTGGTCACCCAACCATTTCCTGCAAAAGAGGCATTAAGAAGCGAGGGTTTAAACCAGCTGGCCCCAGATCTAATCCCAATGCTCATGATCTTTTCACATTGACTTCCTGCCTTAGAAGGTGCACAGGTCATAAAGATTAAGATGAAAAACTGTTCATCCAGGTATCTCTGGATGCCACAGAAACTCCAGTGATTCCAAACTGAGGGTTATAAACTATGCGTTATGGCTTCAATTTAGTTGCCCTTGACCAACATTAAAAAAAAAAAAAGAATAGGAAACATCAGTCAGTTTCACCAAGTAACTACTAATCTGTGAAAAAATATATGCCACACACATATACATATGAATCGTATCATTATGTAAAATTGCTTCTTAATGTGGGTTGTGTTCGAAACATCTGAAAAACAGTTCATAGAATTTGAGACAAATACTATTGAATAGTAGAATCTTAGGAAATTTTAATGGGCTCATGGTGTTCTTCATGCAATGCCTGAACCAATCTGATTCTAGAGAGAGGCTTCAAAAAGAATCTCTATGGCCCAAATTCCTGTAACAACCCACTCCCCATATTACTGGTTCTGACCCATCACTATAACCTCTGTTTCCATGACAGGGCAGGAGTGAGTGAGTTGGCAGATCCCAGCAATAAAGAGGACTACTGCTGGGACGGGAGCCCTTGGTTCTAGCACACTCTGATTCCACCTTCCCCACTGGCCTCTTCCTGTGATTCGCCTGACCCTATGATATTGCAAGTGGTCCACAACCAGGAACCACAGGCCTAACCTCAAAATTCCTTATAATCTAGCTTTTATGGACCACATTGGAATAAAGCAGATAAGCCTCTGCTTTTTTAACCAATGATCTTGTTGGTAGAAAGGTGTGCTTATTTAGCAGATGTGTCTGGACTAGCTAGAAGCACATCACAGTGTTTGTCCTTTCAACACCTTCCTGCCTTGAGACACTCACTAGCAATGACTGGGGACGGGAACAACTCTGGGACATGTTCTGCCCCCCATCAAAATGTACCATTCATCCTGCTCTAATGTGACATGTATATGTGCTACTATCACCACAGTGAGCATTTGCCTTCCATCCCTTATACTGCCCCCATCTTCCAACCATCTCTGAGCAAGACCCTTGGCAGAAAACAGAGGAAATTATCTTTGCTCATAGCAGTAATTCCTCAGTTATATTCGGCTTTATAACTGACAGCACATTCAGTATTCCTTATCTCAATTAATCATCTATACAGTAAGCACTAAACTAAAACATGGAATTGTCAGAACCTCAAAGATCACAGAGGCCAAGTTCCTTGCCCAGCCTCATGGGGCCTACGTGTGAGTGCTAGAGTCAAAACCGCAGCCTGATTCCACTAATTCTAAATGCCATGCTCTGGCAGGAGCAAGCAGAGCTCACAGCAGACAAGCCACCATTCTAGGCCTTTAAGAATACCAATAATAATCACCAACAGGAAACAGAAGATGCGATGCGCTCTGCTCTGTGTTGGGTTTATTGCAGAGAGCACCTCATTTGTTTTTTACAACAACCCTTTAAGTGAAGGAGCACTGTTTCACTCACACTGCAGGTGAGTTCACAGAAGCTCAGAAGTAGTACATTCACTTATCTAAGTCCCTGGGATGGGCAGAAGAGCTAACCTGGGCTAGATCCCAAGCAGATGTGTAAGCTCCATTATTTTATACACTTACTCCTTCCTCTTTTAAACCCCTTTACTGGACTCATTGATTCTCTTCACATTCTTCAGACTGTTCAGGGTAAATATTCTTATTCCCTTTTACAAATGAGGAATAAAGCCTAAATGAAATTGTTGGGAAACACAGAATTTGAGAGTTGGAAGGGATGCCAGAACTCAATTATTTTGCTCCTTTCATTTTCAATGAACAAAGAAATGGGCCCAGAGACCTGTAGTGACTCTCCCATGTGTCGCTCATTAGCGACACAGCCTGGATGCAAATCCACTCTCCTAAACCCCTCCTCTGCCCAAGAGGGCTTCTCTGGTTCTCAAATAGGGGAAATAGTCATTTGTGGGCTATTTATTTAATTTCCAAGCCTCAGTTTATTGGTTTGGCTAGAGTTGCCATTATAAAATACTCCAGGCTGGGCTCAAACAATAGAAATTTAGTTTCTCACAGTTCTGGAAACAAGAAGTCCAATATCAAGGTGTCAGGAGGTCTGGTTTCTCTTGAGGCCTCTCTCCTTGGCTGGCACATGGCAGTTTTCTCACTGAGTTTCCACATGGCCTTTTCTCTGTGTGCAAGTATCCTTGGTACCTCTCTATTCTCATTAGAACACCAGTCCTACTGGATTAGGACCCCACCCTTGTGATTTCATGTAACCTTAATTATCTCTTTAAAGGCCCTATGTCCAAATATACTCATATTGATGGTTAGGGATTGAACAGATGAATTTCGTGGGACACTATTCAGTCTGTAACACATAGTCTCCTGATCTCTATAGTGGGGACGCCATCATAAACCTCATCCACTGCCCTTCTAAGACTATTGTGAGGATTAAGTAAGAGGGTGAACAGAAATCAGATGACACAGTGCCCAGCTTAGGGAAAATGCCTGATCAATCGTTTCTTCTGTTCTGCCCTTCAAATAGAGGAAAGAGCAGAGGACAGACAGCTGAAAAAAGTGCTAATGCATCAGCGCTCAGAGCCAGAGTCTTGCTGGTGTCAAGGGAATAACAAGTTCTTGAGAGTAAGAAAGCAACTTACTGTTCGTTATGCTTCCAATTGCCATAGTTGGCATATTATATTAAAGACACTTAGAGTCGGAGAGAAGAAAGCTGCTTTGCAGGCAAAAAGAACTTTATGGAAGCAAAGATTTTAGCATGCTTCATGCTGATTGACAGAATGTCTTTCCTTTAAGTGAGAGGCTGTCAGGCACCATATTGTTAAGAGCTTATCAAATTTGTACACAGGATATTCTTTATAGCACCATTCCATCAGATCCTTGAAACATTTGTGTAAAATCAAATGGAGAGTCACGTTGAATACCGGACACTATGTGACAACATCTCCATTGTCAGGTGAGAAGAACTCTCATCTTTTAAGGGGCCGATGACCAAATGGCTTACACTATGAAAATACAACAAAACAAACTAAAGAGGACCCTTTCTTGGGGGTTAATGCTTGTCCAGTTGCCCTAAATCTCCATTTTAAAAAAAAATGCAAAGATGGATGCCAGAGACAGTGGACACACTAAATATTTGCTCCGTGGGTGACCACAGCAACTCACGGGAAAGGGAGGTGCAGGGCGTACACGAGTCTAGCCACTGACTGCATGTGCACGCAACCTCCCAGCTCTCAATTTCCTCACCTGCAAAGTGAAAGATCTCTAAGGCCCACCCCACTTGGACCATTTAAATAATGCTACAAAGGTCACATCCCCAGACCCAGGCCTCTCTCCTTCCCTCTTCTCTGTGTATATATACCTCAGCCCCTTCGCCACTCCCCGTGGTCCAAGAGTCTCCTCCTTCTGTCCTGACCTTACTCCTGGGCATCAGTCTCACATCTACCAGGGAACTTTAGGAATTCCCATGGGCACTGAAACTCAAGATGTTTAAAAATGGACTTATGTCTGTTTGTCCAAGCTGTTTACTCATCTTGATTTCTCCAATTTTGTAGGCAGTGCCCACCATGGAAGAAAGGAAAGACGGGAGACCCTGGAATCAGAAAGATCTCAGTTTGAAATATGCTTCCAGGACTTTGTCACTTTTTTTTAATTCCCAAGGATTGAATAAGGGTTTACCCTAGATGTTTTGAAGGTATACAGATGAGTAAGACATGCCCAGCCCTCGAGAGCTGTGGGACACTGAGAAGAATAATCACCTTCTCTGAGGCAGAACTTCTCATATATTTTTAATCATCACCTGAGACTATACTTATTTGAGAGAGGGATGGAGGGAAGAAGGGTGCAAGGGGGTGGGGGTGGGGGGTTAGAGAGAGAGAGAGAGAGAGAGAGAGAGAGAGAGAGACGTTGATCAGTTGTCTCCCATACTTCCCTGACCAGGGATCGAACCTTCAACCTTTTGGTTTACAGGACAACACTCCAACCAACTGAGCAACCTAGGGCTCTCATATTTTCAATGGGATAATAACTACCTCCTAGTGCTGCTGTGAGATACCAGCAACAGTAAAGTACTGTGTTCCTTCTCTACCCTTTCCCCTACCAGCCTGAACTGATGTTCCACTCCACTCCCAGGGACATAAGGCCTGGCTGCTCTCTGGCATTGCCACACTGCCTGAGCTGCAGAGGCTGTCTTACGTTTCTGGGTCTCTTGCAGTTCCTAACACAGACAAGGTGTTCCATCAGAATTGTAGTCACTGTGCTATAAGGACAACAAAGATGAGAGAGCTTTTGAGGAACCTGAGGACCGGGGATTTGTCTTTCCCCTCTGGCCTCTGTGCCAAGCATGGAGCCCAGCACATAGTAGCTACTCAATAAATAATGATTTTCATCTTACCATGGAGAAGGCCCCCAATGCTTATAGCTCTTCATTTAAACAGAGAAACTCTCATCTCCCTCTTGTATGTATCAAGGAAGATTTAACAACATGATGCGGATGAACAACAGGGAAGCCGGCCGGCACCATTCCCCCTGACTTCCCCATCACAATTAGTAATAGACTCATTCTCTCATTTCTCCCTCCCTTATCTCTGCATTGTTCAGCAAAGAATGAATTGTGCTGATGAAAACTCACAAAAGGTGCTGAAGCCAACTGAAAGGCAAAGAGGGAAAAAAGACTTTTAAGAAAGAAGGAAGTACAATAGTAGGAATAATAAGCCAAGGCACCAGGAAAATCTCTGCCAGGTGGCCACAGACGGTTTTCTATTTCTGTCCTTGTCAAGTTGGATGAGATCACGCACAAATACTTCCTCCCTGACAAGAGACACTTTCGTGCATGGAGTCCTTCATTAGTTCTGCTGTATCAGGTGAGCTCACGTTCCTCTAGGCAGTTCTATTAGCACTCGCAATCCTCAAAACCCTTAAACCAGCTCACCACCGCACTGATCATTATTAGCATTGCTCAAAGTACATGTTCTAAAAAATCATATTAAAAATGCCCTGGTTCATTTCCAACTAAAGAGTTTTTAGCCCAAGGAACTTGGCACATCTGTTTTAGAAATCAGTCATCTATGAAAGGCTCTTCTCTTCTGTACATTCTGTAGACAGAGAGCAATAACCCAGCAGGCTTTCCTTTATCTTTGGAGAAAAAGAGTCAAAATTCCATTTATAAAGCAAACCTGAAAATAACTTGGAGAAACATCTGGTTCTAGTGAGTAGGCTAGGTCAGGATGGCAGTCACCAATTAGTTAACCATAGGAAAACCCTCTGTGAAGAATTATTTGCTGAGTGTGCTTTAAGTGCCAAAGCTGTGCTAGGTGCCCTTGCCCCCAGGTTGATGACCACCTCACTGGGAATATAGAAGTGGAGGTGGGAAGTCGAGGTGAACAGTATGAGACCAGGTGACTATGGTGGAGGAGGCGGTAGTGAGTGGAAGCTCGAAGGTTGGGTAGCAACTGGATAGTGGGAGGAAGAAGGAAAAGCAGTAGCGGGTGAGCATGTGAACAAAGCCTGGGGTAGCCTTCATTCATCTAACTGACCTTCTACCAGGTGACAGGGTGGACAGTTCCAGAGCCAAAGCGATGGATACAGATTAGCTGTGACACTAATGAACGTTCAGGTATATGATTTTATAAAATTTGCAAAAAGTAGTTTAACTTCAATTGGTTTACTCTTGTCTCTTACCAGTCCAATTTACCTTCCATTATCCTTCTGCCTCAGACCACATTAGAGTGGCCTGGAACATTTGGGAAATGCAGCTTTTGGGAAGGTGAGTTGGGGAAACATTTAATTTGAGTTTATTAGAATGCATTTATGTGGAACATGGTAACTTCCAAGTATAATTAAGTTATTGCTAGCCATACTAGTTTCCAGGAACATTCAAATATAATCAACTTAAAGAGCATTAAAGTATGGTCAATGAACTAAAGTGAAATGCCCTGAAATCTCACAGTTCTTATAGGAAAAAAAAACTTGACTAGTATTTTCCCAAAGTTGACAAAAACCCTAAAAATTTACTTGAAATTACCAATAAGTTCTGAAGCTGAATGAAACTATTCTAAATCATGAATAATAAAAACTGATTTCAATCAATTATGATAGAGAAGTGATTTATCTTTCTATGTTCTCTACAGATATTAGAAAATCATTATCAGAGGGAAAAATAATCAAAAGAGAATGAAAAAAATTGTACAAATAAAAAGGTATATCACTTGATTCAGTGATTAAAACAATGAGCAATTTCCCCAAACTTTGTGGCAGTTGTGGTATTTGTCAGCTTTTTAATATTTATAATTTTCATGATTTTTTTCATCCTAAATTAATAATTGTATGCCTAATTTCATATATTTTTTCCTAAAGTACATGCCCTGAAATAATAGAGTAAGACAGGAAACAAGGCACTTAATAGGTGCAGTAAGGACCCAGAGAATGGGGTTCCAGACACCCAGGAGCAAGGACACTTTGGCACTTGAAGCAGATACTCAGCAAATAATTCTTGATGGATGGATCTGAAGACCATCTGTCTTCCTATGGTTAACTAATTGGTGATTGCCATCCTGACCTAGCCCACTCACTAGAACCTGACTCCTACGTCATCCTGAGGTGTTGGGAAAGGATGGAAGGATAAACCGATAGCATTTTGACTGGTGTCCCCAAAGATGACAGAGCTCAGCATGGAATGATGGGTCAAAAGAGGCAAAACTGCCCACAGCAGACAGACTGGGGGCATTTTATGGCCCAGATAGATGGTTATGTTCTGTTTCATTCACCACAAGATACTCTTTTATTCTCATGTAACTAAGGCCTCTTGAATCCTGCAACTTCTATCCATGTTTTCCATGTTTTTGTCGACATTTTCTCTAGTTATTTACCTAAGGGCACATTTTCATTTACCAAAAGTTAAAAAATAAATGCGGCCACTTTCTATAATAGCAACCATGCAATCAATATCTATTCTTCCAACATTTGCTCCATGATTAACATTTATGAGGTGAGGCCATTTTTCCTCAACCTACCCTCATTGAGGGTCTCCATCATAGACTTTTCATGCATTCTTGAATGATATCTGCTCAGTTTCTGTACATACCCTCCTGAAGAGGATTCACCTGCCCCTGCCCACCCCACAGAGTCATGATAACCCCACATAAACATGTTGCTATTGCTTCACAATATTTTTCCATAGTATGCACAAAAAGGAAGTTAAACAAAAAGATAGTGTGTTATTACATATAAGCAAGCATTTCCTTTGCAGAAGGACCTGAGATAATGCCTCTGTAAATGAAAAAAGAAACTAGCATTCAATGTGTACCTACTATGTGTGTTAACCACCTTATAGACATTATCATATTTATTTCTCATGACAGCCTGTCCAATAGATGTCTTTAGCCCTGAGAGATTAATTAACCTGCCCAAGATCACACAGCCCACCAGAAGTGAATGGATTTTCATGACCTTTCCTCTCTACCCTTGCACCTCCCTTACTTCCCAGTTTGGGTTTTTCTACCTACAAGTAGTTGAACATAAAATAGTGTCATTTTGGGTAAAATCCACTTTTTAATAAATGTCCCCTAAAGGGCAGAGTTATTACTAAGATGGTTACTTTTCTTATTGGCCCACTCTTAGTTAAACCAAGTCTTTGAGTTGATCTTCAATGGCAGGGCTCAAAGATTCTAAACAGGGCATCACAAAGGTTCCTACTGAAAAAGAAGAACAGAATCCCCGGCCTCCTGCAGCAGATGCCATTCACTCCGGGGACTGGATGTCAGCATAAGCCAAAGCAGATTTCATTCATCCTTGCCCAACCCCAGGGAGCAAGGGCGCTTTATCCAAGGCAAAATTTTCAAAGTCTCCACCATTCCCCCTCCTCGACATCTCCCTCCAGCCAGGTGGCCAGCTGATTCTGATTGATCCCAAGATGTTTCTTCTCATATCTGAATTTCACAAGCACGTGCGAAGTTTCAGGTGTGACTTTTCCCCCTTAGTGCTTCTTTCTAATAAGCCAGGTCATCACACTTGAAATAAAGCCTGCTTCAAGGGATTCTCCCCAGCTAGCTGTGCAGCCTCTCAGCAGGGATTCCACTCTTCAGGGGCTTTCAGAACTAAGATCAAATGTCTGGAATGATAGTACATGACATGACCCCAAGGAAATTTGTTTCCCTTTTTTTGTGGGATGTCTGCTGCTTTAGAATTCTCAGAGGAACACTCTTGGGGCTGAAGGATTTGGGGAGGGGGATGAGAACAAGAAAGATGTAGCCAAGGGATTATCAGTGCAAAGAGTGTAGGAGGGAGGTCTTGCCTGGGAGAGCCCCTGTGGTCCTGGGTGCCACACTTCTAGGGATCTAACAGTCAGAGCAGCCCCACTGTAATAGGAAGCCAGGATGACCAAGGGTGGACAGCCTCTACAGTGTTATGAAAGGTTTCAAACAACAGTTTCCACAGCCTTTAAAGACTAGGACTCAGAAATAATCCAATCTAAGCCTCTGAAGATAGCGATTAGGGTGAGAAGTTGTACATGGCCTTGGTCAGCTAACCCTACACATAAGGACTAGAGAGAAGTCTCCAAGTCAGAAGGAAGCCATTTGGGAGCAACTGAAAGAAAATACTACTTTACATAGCAGGCAAGAAATTTAAGGGAGTTACTAGCCTTGAAGGTGGTACAGGCCATTTACAAATAACCTCAAAGCACATACAGAGGAATCTGTGGAGAAGAGATCCATGTGGATCACTGAGAAGTCAAGATGCTTTGATTACAGTTTGCCATAATGTTTTGAAATTGACCTGATATGCAGCTACCAAACTTTTTTCCCCCATGTCACACAAGATGGAGCACATTCACAAACACAACACATCCTCTCATAGGTATCTCAAACTTTTGGCCTCTAGTATAGATAGAATATGAGCTGTACTTTCACCACTTTATCATCTACTCAGGCAAGGATACTAGAATACATGGGATGAGAGCAACATGGTATGGCTGTAACTTGAAATTTTTTGGAGCACAGATTTGCATATTTCATCTCAAGATTTCATGGGCCTCTGTTCTGTAGGCATGTTCTAACTCACGGAGCCGTGGCTGTGAAGCATGTTAAAATCTCAGTAGGAACTCAAGAATAGGGGAGTAAACTGGGTCTGGAGGGAGACTTAGATGCTCTAGGAGGGAAGAGATCATGACTGTGGCTTTACTATTGTTAAACTCACATACAGTACAGTGTCTGGCAATGCCAGGAAGTTCTGGAAAATTTAGAGTGTGATTCAAGCTGAGCTCAGTCTATAGGGAGACTGCTCAAATAGGTAGAGTACATGTTCTCTAGCAAGTCCTGCTCCAAGCAGTCCCTTCCAAATGAGCACAGGATTACAGCCAGTAGCCAGGATTTCAAGCACAGGGGCCTGACCCCTAGGAAAGGTGGAAGGAACAAGGCAGACTATTGATTTGCTCTCTGGATGCAGTAACAAATTAGAAAACCAATCAAAATTTAAAATTGCTTTTAAATGAAAAAATTCTTGGGTATCTGGACCTAGAGCCTCAACAGAAGGCTGTGTTGATGAGTTAACCAAGACAGACCAAACACTAGATCTGCAGATGACTCCAGACTGATTCAACCATGGCAACAGATTTCTGAGATGCTGCAAGGCATGGATCTCTGCAGAGATGACTATGGGCAAGTTTCTTAAACTATATGAGCCTCAGTTTTCTAATCTGTAAAGTGGGCATTATAAATAACACTTTGCAGTACTTTTCTAAGGATTATATAGTATCTGTAAAGACCCTAGAAATTTGGAAAATGGTGGCTGTTATCATTTAATGCCTGCCAACCTAGCTGGGCCAGGACATGAAGCTGAGACCTTGCCTCAGCCAGTCATGTGGACATGAAATTGATTCCTTAGATGTGAACTGGCTTAACTGCTGGCATTTCTGGTGACTATGTTGTCATGTGAGGATACCTATGTCAAATATACAACTTGGAATTTGAATGAAGAGGTAGTTGGGTCCTTCTAGAACACTGAAAATGTAACAGGTTGTTATGGGTTAAATTGTGTCCCCTCAAAATTCATATATTAAAATCCTAACCCAAAGTACCTCAGGATATAAGCTTATTTGGAAATAGGGTCCTTTCAGATTTAATTAGAAAAGAAAAGCCTTGCTATTGCCTTGGCTGGTGTGATTCAATGGATTGAGCTACTAGCCTGTGAACTGAAAGGTCCCTGGTTTGATTCCCAGTCAGGATACATGCCTGGGTTTGCAGGCTAGGTCCCCAGTTGGAGGCATTCAAGAGGCAACCAATTAATGTTTCTCTCCTCCTCTTTCTCTCTCCTTTCCCTTTTCTCTAAAAATAAACAAATAAAATCTTTAAAAAAAAAAAAAAGAAATCCTTGCCATAAAGTGGCAGAGAACTTGGATAAATTATTTTGGACTGTTTGTAAAAAGTGAAACTTATAAATGATGAACTTGGATAATTAGTTGAAGAGATTTTCAAGTATTGGTAGTGTATCCTGGTTTATTCTTCCTGCATGTAGTATAAATGCAGGAGTAGAAATAAACTGAAAAAAGCATGTTGCAAAAAATGACACCAATGTGTGCTCTGGAAAGAACACCAAGGGTGGACAATGATTTGCTACAGAGATTAGTGTGTGACTTAGGGATGCACTCACTCACTTCTGCACAAATGCTCCCAACTTGGACTGACAGGGACAGAGACAGGGCAAAAGTGAAGGAAAGGGGTCAGATTTTCAGGATTCTGTAGGCAGGAAAGGGCAACAGAGTTGTTTGCCTCTGAACATATTATCCTTCAAGAAAATGGAAAAAAATGACTGCGAGGGCAGAGCCATCTCCTTAGTTCCAAAAAGAAAAGCCGCTTCCTCCATTCTAGAGGGGAGGGCTGCTGCCCTGGGCTCGGGAGGGTGGGAGGGGCAGCGGGGAGGCTGCTGCCCTCCCCCCACTGAGGACAGAGCACCCAGATAAAGATTACTCTCAAACCTTAAATCCTATGGTATTTACACTGCTAGGTTCCATTCTGACCTGCTTGGGACCCATGACCCCCTGTTTCTCTCTGATTTCTCCCGTTTGGAATGGGTTAACTAGCTTATGCATATAAGATCATTGAATTTTAGAAGCAGATAACTTGTTGCCTGTTTTCACAGGTTTACAAATAAACAATTTTGCCTGAGGATGAATTCATACCTGAATATCACCCACACCTGATTTAGATGATAGATGGATGACGTTAGTACTTGGAATCAATGCTGGAATGGGTTAAGATTTGGGGGGACATTGGAATGGGGTGAGTGGATTTTGCATGTGAGAAGGACATGAATTTGGTGGGGGTGGGGGGCAGAGGGAAGAGTGTTGGGTGTTCAATTGTGTCTTCTCAAAATTTACATGTTGAAGTCCTCATTCCCAGTAGCTCAGAAAGTGACCATATTTGGAAACAGGTAGATGTATATAGTTAAGAGGAAGTCACGCTGGAGGAGCAGGCACCTAAAACAGCTGGACTGGTGTCCCTATCAGCTAGGGGAACACCATGTGGATACTGGTATTGTGCTGCTGCCACAGCCAAGGGGTGCTGGAAGCCGGGAGAGGCCTGGGGTGGGTCCTCCCCTAGCATTTGCAGAGGGAACATGGTCCCGTCGGCCTCTTGATCTCGGACTTCTGGCCCCAGAACTGTGAGACAATTAATTTTGTTGTTTAAGCCACATAGTTTGTGATACTTTGTTACAGTAGCCTCCCAAACTAATACGCAGGTTCACATAAAAACATCTAAATGCAAATGATTAAAAACAAACCTGATGAAATCATCTGAGGAATGTTCCCATGAGAAAGAAAATTAAACTCCTTACTTTTTGGCCATTGAATGATGGCCACATGAGATGGTTGTCTTTCTGATCATTAGTGACCTATTGAAGATTGACTACTTACCTTGCATAGCAGGTCAAGATGAGAAATAACCCACTTAAAAAGCTACCAAACCTTCATACCAAATGCTGTGAATTTATGAGCAAAGAATAAAAAGAACTATGAAAATCCCAAGAGCTTTTTGATATTAAGTAGTCATGGCAAAGGGTAATTACATAGAGATGGTACAGATATATATACACAGACATTCACCCACACACTCATATGAGAGGATATATGTACATAGACACACACACATATACACATAAATATATGTCCATGTATCTATACACACATATATATTCGTGTATGTACATACATATATGTACTCATATATATGATCTTTGAAGCTATACTGTCTCTTCAACATTAGAGGAATTCAGCACCTTAAGTATGGGTTAGATGTTTACTATCTTCAGCCTCGCATTCCACTGGTGTCTCCTGGCTGGGCTGTGTTCTGAAGCTAAGGCGGCTCCCAGAAGCACCTGTATCGAAGGGCCCGTCCCTCCCTGTTGATTCTGAAGGCCGAACGACTACCTGGAACATACAGCCTTTAAAAGTCAGACCTAGACAATCAAGAGCCCCGAAAATAACTGCACTTCAGATGAAATGATTTTGAGGAGAAAAAAGGAACGTGAGTGAGATTGACTTTTTCCTCACAAATGAAGTCAAGATTATTGATTCCTGCCCTTTTTTTTAGGACAATTAACAGGAATTTCTAAAAATCAGAATGTCGAAATCATTAGTATCTGATCACTTGAAGCAAGAATTGCAACTGTTATGATTAATGGCTGAATTTTAAATATCTCAGATCAAGGAAATCTCCCACACTATTCGATTGTCACATGCGCCTCCCCAGGATGCAGCAGAGTGTGATGGCATCTCAACAGGTTTTTTCCTCCCTCAAATTTTGGGTAATTAAAAAAAAATTGTAATGAAAATTCAGTCACTCATTCATCAGACAGCTTGAGTTAGGCGGGTAGGGCAGAAAGATTATTTAAGAATTTGAAAGGAAAAAAGTGGATTTGGGTTTCTGCTTTGCCATTTCATGAAACCTTAGGTATATTATTCAAATACTTGATTTTCTCATCTACAAAATGGAAATAAAGATGATAAAACCTTCCTTTCCTGATATATTAGAAAATTCATGCAAAATATTAAGTGTTCTTCAAATGTGGAGTGTTGGTGCCTGCGGGTGTGCAAGACATGGGCACCAACGGGACAGGAGGGAGGAGGGGCTACTAGGAGGAATAAGGACTCAGTCAGCCTTCCAGAATATTTCAGGCTAGTAGGTACATTAAGTCATTTTCAAAATAACCATAATTTCAGGTATAAAATGGAAATACCATGGGGTAGGGTCACTTCAGACATGAAGATGGAGGGTGAAGAATCCCAGAAGGCTTCAAGGAGGAAGTGATATTTGTGATAGGAGGCAGCTGAGACTTGGAGGTCATGGTTTCTGACTTTTGCTGAGTTTGGGGAGCAACAAGGGAAATCAATGACGCTGAGAGAAAGTGAAACCTTCCAATTCCCTCATCAAAGCAGGAACCCAGTGTTCTTGTTAAGCTGCCTGAAACAATGACAAGAATAGAACAGGTTAAGCATATCCCCGTATCAAACCATTTCCATCTCACCAGCATTACAGAAAATTAAAGTCAGGGTGATCATCTGGATGGGAATGATGTGCCCTTGTTCTTGTCTATCAGATGCTTAAAAGTCCAAAAAATCCTTGCAGCACCTGAGATGAAGGAAAAGGCGTGGATGGCTCTTTTTCTAATTTGTCAAAAAAGAAGAGTAAAATATAATAAAATAGCTAAGAAGATGGAAACAATGGGAGACGGTGACTGACCCTCTTTCTTGGAACACGATGAGAGTGACCGGGCTCTCCAGTCCAGTCCACTGTCTCTGCACCCTGCCCGAGTTAATCTCCTTAAAAGGCTGTTTTGATCACATCACCATTATGCTCAATGGATATGGCTCCCTGCTGCCTGTAGGAATTAAAATCCTCCACAACAGGACCCCAACTGATTCTCCCAACATGTATCTCCTTTATCTTCATTACCTCCTCCCTTTGTTCCAGCCAAACCAATGACATGCTCTGCCTGAATCTTCTCTGAACCATCCTGCTGCTTCATGTTCAGGCTCTTGTTTCCTGGTCCTTAAAGCCTCTTTTTCATATGCACCTTTCAAAATCTTAACCACTGTTCCAGGACCAATTTAAATCTCATCTCCATCCAATTAAATAATTGTTTCCAAGCCCCTTCCATGTAAAGATGAGTGGCCTCTCCTAAGAGGAGGTAAGACAGACACAAAATAATTGACTGTAACACACTGTGCTTACATGTAGAATGCATCATACAGACACAAGAGAGACTTTTAGATATCAACGCTACTATTGAAAAGAGGTCTTGGGGAAGCTCAGAGAGGTGGTGATACTTCGGCTGAGCCTCTAAAACTGAGCAGTGGATTTCCAGAAAGATGACAGAATAAGACATGCAAAGGCACAGAGGCAAGTACAAACATGATTAAGAACAGGGACAGATTCAAGGAAGTTGGTGCCCAGAGTGTGTGAAGCAGAAGTAGTTTGTGAATCTGGAAGGGAGTCCTGGACCTAGAGTGTCTGGTATGCCAAAGTATGAGTCTGGACTTTAACCCGTAGGTGTGGGGGCCATTTAAGGGTCATTTAGGACTAATGTTTGAGGCTGTATGTTTGACGTTACCTGCTAACTCTGGTAGCAGTATGCAGAGCAGACAGAGGGCAGAGATAGCAGTTAAGAAGCTATTTTAACAGTCTACGCAAAACATACTGGAGAGTTTGCACCATGGTAGAGGCTGTGTACACAAAAAAGAAGGGATGCATATAAGGCCCTTTATCTATCAGGACTTTCCTTATTTATCTACCCCACATCCTTGAGCAGATATTATCTGTCCCTGCTATTTCATTTAAACCACAACTTATATTGTTATATGTATTAGCATTTTTGACTCATATTATAGTTAGTTTTATGTTTTATCCTCTCAAGTTCCTAGAAGAAACTTCTAGGTTACGGGTAATTATAAACTAACTCTCTGGCTCTAGAGCTCTCAGTTCGAATTCTCAAAAGAGAAGGTCTATCTAGCCAGGTACAGTCAACTGTGACCAAGGAGGGATGAAGTAACATGATTCAAGCAAGGCAGAAAGAGTGCACCCCTTCTGCTAGGGTTGATCGTTTCTTCACTGTATATAACATCTTTGCTAGAAATAATAAATTTCAAAATACTTCACAGACATAGGTCTCAACTATTCATAAACCACAATTATGTGAAATAGGAATGGGTCTTTTTTATTCTTTCTTAGTCCCCTCTTACACACAAAAAAAGAGGCTCAGAGGAACTAAGTGACTTGCTCAATATCATACAGGGAATCATTTTTAAAACAAAATACCTAAATCCAGGGATATCCATTCTTCAAACCCAGGACCATTTCGATCTGCCAATATGATATTTCCAAACATTCATAACTCACTCATTCACTGACTAATAACTGCTGAACATGTATATGAACTAAACTCTGTGCTTGGGACTGGGGAGAATTTTAAAAAACACATCATTGTATTCACAATGATCACTGAAAAGACAAGGTGATATCTTTCAGTTTACTACTCAAGAAAGGGGGCAAATGGGAAAGTGGCTGATTACATACTGAAACTTCTCCCCAAAGTTTCTATAATTACTTCAGGTACTTAGCGATATTCTAAAGTTATTTTATTCGGCAATGATATTTAAGATTAATATATTCTCTCTGGTATCTATAGTAACCGGTCTTTCGGCATAGTATTAAGATTGGGGATTTATTTATATTTAGGCTTCACCCAAGAGGAAGATTTTTGTATAATTTATTGTTACATTTAGAGAGCATAAAACCTTTAGGCCATAATGTGTAGTTAATATTCAGAATTAAGTCAGTTTATTATGCATCAACTGGTAGGTCAAATTCAGCTTTGTGTGCTATAATTTATGATACAGGTTTTTGCCTGAAGCAACATGGAAGCCCTGGAGCAGTGCTGTGAATTATTACAACTAAATCGGGCACCACCTGCCAAAATGTACACTATTGCTTGTATTTCTATTGCACGAAGACTATAAACATGATTTCTGAGAGCTCTGTGCTGCAAGGACAACTAAATAAAATATCAGTTTCATGACCAATGTCAGCATTTAGAAACTTCTTTTCTTTATTTGCAGCTGCTCCACGTCTGGGTTTCTGTGGCAATTCACTTCTTAGCCACTTACAAAATGGCAGTTTACAGGTTTTATGATGACACAGAGTAAGCACATTTTTCTCTTTTAATGGGTACACCAACTACACTGACATGCACTTATAATCATTATTCAGTATTTGGAAAGCAACTTTAAATATGGCATTTAATAAACCAAGATATTTCAGTAAAAGAGTCAGTGCATACTTAAACTGTATTATGAATTTCTTTTGTCGAATACCATTTCTGTTTTTGATCACTGTTTACCCAACTCCTTGGCTAAGAGTTCTAAAATAAAACATGGATGAGCTCATTTTGGACTATGGGTTTCAATGGTCTTAATTCCAAAAAAACTCTAGGCTCTGCACAAAAGCTAGCAAATGTGGTTACCTCTTGATTACGTACGAATGGGTTTCCTATTTTAAAGATCTGTGAAAACTATAGAAAAGAATTTTAATCTAAACATTCCAGAGTAGGAAAAGGTTAAGTAAACTAGCAATTTTAGTTTTGGATACCAAATCTTAGTAACCCTTAGTAATTTACATTCTAGGATTCTAATAAATAAACCTTAATCCTACATAAAAACAAAGGTGTAAAAAAGAAAAACTAAGAAAATTTTTCTTATAGGCACACCATTTTCTCATAAAAAAAAAATGAAAACAAAAACTGGACTTTAAAATCAACTCCTTGCTCATCAGGAAGCTGGCCACAACAATCAAGCTCTCAGAACCATCAGACAAAACCAGGGCCTCTCACTCTTGCTCTCCGCTAGTGCACTGGGAGCTGCTCCCGGCTGGGAGCCTAGCTTATTGATGCTCCTAAGCTAGGATAGCAGGAAATGCCCAGGGGAGATCCAACCAGTGATGTGACTGACATCAGCTGTCACACATAATGCAGCAGAGGGAGGCACAGAGGCAGAGACAGCTGTCCAAGCAACAGTGGTCACCTGGTTGACCTGACTGGATGATCTTTATAGCCTTTCCAACACTGACATTCTATACACCTACACTTCCTGACTAAAAGGATGGGAATGTGCCATTAACTCAGCAAGCAAGCAACAAGAACCTTCTTTAATATGACACACTGCCTCCAAAATGGCAGTAAGCTCTTGGAAGGAGTGATTGTATTTAGTATGTGCTTTATATCTTTTTGGCTTGAGTATGAAGCACACAGGTGTGGGCTCTGTCAGCCACAGGGACCCATCCCTGCCTGCCCCAGAGGTGTAGTTACCTCCTGTCACCCACGATGGGGTCTCTGAGCATGCATCGGAAGGTGAAATTTGGCTCATGCCATAAACACATTTACTTGCCTGACTAAAGAAAACAGGTGCATGGCTGCCTTGTGCAAGGGACTCACTGCTCAACAGGCCATGTGACCAGGCAAGCTGAAGCAAGTGTGCAGCTAGCTGACAGGCAGCCCCCAGACAAGCTCCTGGAAAGATATGGGACAATGACTGCCATGTGCTAACTGGCTGCTCTTTTCCATTGCCTTATAAGCACATGAGGTTGAGAGCATGCCAACGCCTTTGCTACCGCAGGTAGGGAGAAATGCAGGTAGCAGCCAGCATGTCTGGCATTGAAGGCAGATAATCTTTTGGACAAGAAATCGCCACCTTGTGAGTCTCCACGCTTCAGGAAGCCCCTACGGTTCAATGAGGCTTCATTGGTCCATCTTTTACATATGCAACAAATATTTGTTGAGCACCTTCTAGTTTCAGTATTTTAAAACAGCTTTGAAAATCTTACACTTACCACATGTCAGGTTTCCCACATTTCCGAGAACATCATCATATTCTTTGGCTTGTTCTGAACCCCAAGCAATTTATTTATTCCCACATTAAAGGCTACATCCTGTATGAGTCCATTTACATGATATTCTTGAGAAGATAAAGCTAAAGGGATCAAGAACAGATCAGTGGTGGCCAAAGGCTGGCGGGAGGAGAAGGGTTTGATTACAAAGGGTATAAGAGAATATTTGGGGGTAATAGAACAATTGTGAATCATGACTGTGGTGGTGGTTGCATGACTGTAGTTTGTCAAGTCTCTTAGGGTCGATATTTCTGTATGTAAGTGAATAAAAAGGGAAATTATTTTCAGATAATTAAAGTAAAGAATTATGTTGTGGGGCTTAATTATTATTGCAATGCATATGAAAGATGATGGCAGAAAGGTCAGGACACACTAACACTATAGGGAAGACCTAGAGTTTTAATGTGTCCTCGCCTGCTCAGACAGTACTCATAGTCACAGAGCTGCTGCAGCAAGTCCATAACCTCAGATACATCCAGGGAAGGGAAAAGAGGGATGCTAGTCACCTTCACTTTTTCTGCAGGGGAGAAAGCAAAAGAAAGACAGAGCTGATTTCAATTTACTAGAAAGTAAATTCCACAGGGGCAGAGAGTATGAATTACATATTGATGCATAGATAATATTCTAGAAAATATTTGACAAATAAAGACACTCAACAATATAGTGTTGAACTAATGAATGAGTTGCAGCTGACCTGCCTAGATTTACTCAGAGGATCCTTCTCCATTTCCAAATACATGGCTTTGTCAGATAAAATCTAACCAAAAAATGTTGGGTACATATGGAGCCTGAAACCAAGATAGGTGACAAAAATAAAGAGAAAACTTAAAGTCAGTGTGATGAGTGAGAGCTGAAACTAAATGGTCCATGTTTCTTGGATCGGGACGTAAGTCCTCAGAGCTGGGGGACAGATCTCTGATGTGTACAGGGAAGGGGGAGAGACCAATGGCTTCACGCCCTTGAAAGGCTAGAACTATGAGGACCCATGAAGAGCTGCTTCAGATTTGAAACAGGGTCTGGAAGAGCTTTCCCCATGGTTCAGTGAAGCAGAAAGGAAGCTTGGCATCCACGAGACAAGGGCAAAAAGAGTCACCTGCCAGGAGCTGGAATCCCCCATCCAAATTGAAACATACATATTGTGCACTGCGTATCATGTAACCTTCCACCGTAGTTGAGAAATTAACATAAACATGGACTGGGACCGAGAGGCCATGGCAAAGACACACACAAAGTCACCATTGACCCCAAGGGACTATCACAGAAAAAGCAAACCCAACAGAAGTTGACTTCATAATCCAGGATTACAGATAATGCAAGGTAAAACAACATCATGGAAAGAGTCCCCTGAATGCAAACATTGTGCTTAGAAATAATAAAGGACTTTGGAAGAGGCTTTAAAATCATTATGATTAAGATGTTTAAAGCAGGGGCAGATTTACTGTAAAGCTAATGAAGCTCAAGCTCAGGGCCTCTCGCCATCACAGGCCCTTTTCAAAGCCTATGAGGACCCTAGCAATGTATTCAAATAATTTTTTTTAATTTATAAAAGATATCTTTATTAGTTAAGACCATTGTCTCTTTCTATTCTGCCTCTGCTACACTTCTATTTTTATTTGAAGGTATTGGAAAGGCAATGGGCAACACTAGAATTGGGCTGACATTAAAGATACATTTAGTTTGGATTTAGTGGAATATATTTTTGTGGTTCATAGTCACTTCCATGTAGTGATATGAAAGTACAGGGCCAGAGATAGTATCCCCATATAAATCTGTTCTATAGTACCCTGCACCACAAATATGTAGAAAAGAAAAAAAATTGAAATGTATAGAACTAGAAGCCGTATCTAGAAAGTTTCTTCAGTTTTTACAAATTGTGTATAAAAGAAATTAGAGGTTTTTCCAAATTTGGTGGCAATTCTTACAATGTATGATATTGCCAAAAGCAATGTAAGAAAAGTGAAACTAACTTTTATAAACTATAGATAATGAAGTTAAACTTTGATCAACTATGCTAGAGAAAAGACTGAGTTATCTTTCTATTCTCATCTCAAAGAGAATTTTATAAACTTGTCATATGTGGAAGAGGTCAACTATAGAGCTGTGTCAAGCAGTTAATGAAAGTGTTATTTTTCTAAATTTTGTGTGATACTTGGTGCATTTATAGTTTTTTTTTTTTATTTTTGTGACTTCTACTCATTCCAAAACCCTGGCTGGTTTGGCTCAGTGGATTGAGCGTCGGCCTGCGAGCTAAGTGTCGCTGGTTCGATCTTCCAGTCAGGGCACATCAGAGAAGGAAAACTCTGATTCCAAAAAACCTCCGCTGCCTTGCGGCATACCTCTTCAGGGGAAAGGCTAAGGGAGTAAACCCCGACAGAAAATCCGGAGCCGGAGTCCCTAAGGCGGTTCGACATTGTAGTCAACACCGGCAACTCCTGCGGCGCACCTGAAGCCAAGCTGTATTGACTCCGTCTTTCCCTTGGACCCTTCAGCTGCGAGGAGAGGGGGGGTCTGCTGCATGGGCAACAGCAGACCCTCCATATTACCCTGCCCAGGCTCTGTAGCTTCAGCGTCATCGCAAGATGTCGATTCAACACGGGAGGAGACAGATACCGTGTCACTCCCGAGTCGGACTGCACAACCATTCTCGGCGGTGCAGATAGACTCTTAAGAAGCTACACCATCATCTCTCGAGACGGACGGCTGCCGACTGACCGACTCATTCCAAATAAATATTCACTATTGTATTTAATTTTCTATTCATAATTACATATTATTTTTCTTAAAGAGGGACCTTCCAAGATGTATAAGCTTCAGATTTCACAAAGTGTTGATCTGCCTCTGGTTCAAAAGTTAATAGCAGAAATACAAATTTTATGACAAAACATAGGGCAGTATGAAAAAATTTTTAAAAGGATGAAATATGAAATCTGGTAATAAAAACATAGAAAAAAATTTAGTGGAAGAGTTGAATAAAAAGCTAGACAGAACAAATGAAAGATTAAGTGAAATATAAAAAGAGACAATGGTCTTAAGTGATGAAGGTATCTTTTATAAATTTTACAAAATCTACTTGAAAAACAGATATAAGGAAATTGCTCAGAATGCAATGAAGAGATAGAATATATAAAAAAGTTAATAAGGGGGAGCAATGGGGAAAAAGTGGGACAACTGTAATAGAAAAACAGTAAATAAATTTTTAAAAAGTTTTTTAAAGAAAAGAAAAAGTTAATATATATGGAGGATATAATAATTTCTAACATATACATTAGAGTTCCAGAACTCAGGAAAATTAAAAAATGAAGAGTCAATATTAAAAGAGATCACACTAAATAACCTTCCAGAATTGTAGACATACATCCTAATATTGTAGTAACATGCAAAATCTTGAGAAATGAATTAAAGGAAATGCACACCTACATGCATAGTGATAAAACAATACATTATAAACAGAGAGACAACTTTAAAAGCCAGCAGAGACAACAAGAAAAATTAACAAGCAACAGCAATGGGCTGTCTGAAGACTTCCTACCAGGAACAGCAGATGCTGGGAAACAATAGAATGGTCCTAACTAGCTAAACCACCACTCAAGAATGAATGCTAAACAATGGCACTTTCAGATAAATATTGAGATAGTTTACAATACACAGATCCTTTTCTAAAGATCTACTAAAACATACTTCAGAATGAAAGAAAACCTAGGATGAAAAAAAAAACTTCAAAAAGTAATAATAAGCAAAGACACTGACAAGAGTGAGGAGAAATCAAGGAGAAACTTAACTACCGAAGAAAAATAAAATGGAAGGTGAGAGTGGTAAGATCAGAGTTTAAGTTTCTACATTGTTCAGGAGGAAAGTGAAGGTAATGAATGAGAGTTACAGTATATTAAATTTTAAAAGTACATTAAAATAAAAACACCAGTTCAAAAAGATATATGTACCCCATATTCACTGCAGCATTACTTGTAATAGCCAAAACATAGAAACAACCTAAGTGTCCATTAATGGATAAAGAAACTACATACATACACATGCACACAAAATGGAATATTATTTAGCCTTAGAAAAGAATAAAAGATTTTCATTTGTGACATCTACAGACCTTGAGGGAATTGTGCTAAGTGAAATAAGTCATACAGAGAAAGACAAGTGCTGTATAATCTCACTTATATGTAGAATATAAAAAACAACAAACAATGAAATGCATACATACAGATAACAGATTGGTGTTTCCAGAGAAGGAAGTGGGTGGTGGGCAAAATGGATGAAAGGGGTCAAAGGTTACAAATTTCTAGTTTTAAATTAAATAATTCATGGTTATATAACATACAGCATGGTAAGTATAGTTAATAATACTGTATGCATATATGAAAGTTGCTAAGAGAGTAGATCATAAAAGTTCTCATCACAAGGAAAAAATTTTTTTAACTATGTCAGGTCAAAGGGCTAGTATAAATGACCCGTGGACATGGACAACTAAATGGGGATTGACTGTGAGAGGAAGGGGAGGTTGGCAGGGCAGGGGGGAGCAATGGGGAGAAAATGGGACAACTGTCATAGAAAAACAATAAAAATAAATAAACAAATAAACAAATAAATAAAAAGGATGTTAACTAGACTTCTGTGATCAATTGCAATAAATACAAATACTGAATCATTACATTGTATACCTGAAACTAATGTAATATGTCAATTATGCCTCAATAAGAAAAATCTATGTTAGTATACAAATCAACAGCCTTTTACATACATAATAAAAGTGAATGAAATAATAGTAAAAAGATATTTTGATATAAAAAGATTAAATATTTAGAGAAAGCTTATCAAGAAATGTATAAAATCTATGGAAGCAAAACTTTTAAATACTCTTGGAAGATATGAAAGTAAATTTAAGCAAATGGAAGGAATCCATTCTTGGACAGGATAATTCAACATAAAAATTGTCAATTCTCCCTTGGTTAATTAAAAAATTTAATACAGCCCTGGCCAGGTAGCTCAGTTGGTTACAACATTGTCCCCAATATGCCAGGGTTACAGGTTCAGTCCCTGGTCAGGGCACATTCAAGTAGCAACCAATGAATGCATAAATAAATGGGACAACAAATCAATGTTTCTCTCTCTCTCTCTTTCTTCCTCTTTCTCTCTAAAAACCAATAACAATTTTTCATGCAAGTTTAATATAATTTCAATAAGCATCTTTAAGAAGTTAGACAAGTTGCAGCTTAAGTTCATATACGTGAAAAACACATGCATTGGATAGCCAGGAAAACATATTTTTTTAAAGAACAGAAAAATAACAACTACAAGAGGAACTATCTTGGTCAGATATTAAAACATAATGTAAAGCTTCTATAATTAAAACAGTGTGGTATTGGCCTATGAGTAGACAAACATATTTCCAGAAATGGAGCCATGTGGAATTTCAGTATATGATGAAAAGTGGCATCTCAAACAACTGGGTCAAAGATAAACTTTTGAATAAATGGTGCTGGGGAATATGGGTAGCCATCTGGAACAAGATAAAGATAAATCCGTGCCTCACACAATAGACAAAAATAAATTTCCAATGGATTAGGGACTTAAATTAGAAAAGGAAACCATACAAGTACTAAACAAAAATATAGGTGAATTTTTCTTTAACATCAGTACAGGGACACATTTTAACTGTAACCCAAAATCCAGAGGTTAAAGAAAGGAAAAATTGATAAATTGTTTGCAAATATACGCACTTACTTTTTTAAAGTTTTAAGTTATTTATGAAAAAGAAAAAATAATCAAAGTCAAAAGGCAACTGGCAAACTGGGAGAAAATATTTGCAGCAGATATCACAAAGGAATAATATCACTAATATATAAAGAATTCTTAAAAACTGAGGGACAAAGTACCAAAACACTAATAAAAAAGTGGGGAAAAAAGACATGAACAGACAATTTACCAAAAGAAAGATATAAGTATAGCCCCAAACATAAAAAGGTATTAAACTCACACATAATAAAATTAAAGCAAATTAAAACAACAATGGGATACGTATCCTCACCTATCAGATTAGTAAAAATTGAAAAGTGTATACATTCTAGTGAAAAAGTTTCAGTGAAACAGGAAGCAATCACTCTTAACCATTGCTGTGAAAATGAAAATTGGAAATTACTAAAACCCTGTTGGAGTTCTCAGTATCTAATAAATTACCTATACACTCACCTTTTGACGCAGCAATGCCACATACATGAGGTTATTCATACTGTGCAGCTATAAGAGTCAGACAAGGTACGTCACGCGCAGAGGCTGCGCGCAACGAGGAGGCAGTCAAGAAAAGATCGAGGTGGAAGCAGCGTCAACAGCAGCAACAACAGCCATCTGCCTTCACCTGTAACAAGTGCGGCAGGGATTGTCACTCCCGAATCGGACTGCACAGCCATTCTCGGCGGTGCAGATAGACTCTCAAGAAGCTACGCCATCGTCTCTCGAGACGGACGGCTGCCGATGACGATGAGCTATAAGAATAAAGTAGATCCTATGAACTGATAAGGAATGATTTCCCAGTTCTGTCAATGAGGAAGACCTAGAAGCAATGACACCACAGTAGCAAAAAAGCACACCTAGCAACCATCGTGGTTTCAGAATGCGCTTTCCAACCAAAGGGACCAGAACTCCCTGGAGAAATGTCAGGGCTGAGCAGGGACAGTGTAAGAAGAGCCTGGACTTGTGGTGCTTAAAAACTGATGGAGGCATGCCAAAAGGACACACAAGCCAACTTGAAGAAATACCCAATGGCAAATCTGATACGTTTCTGAGCAATAATATGATGGATTATGATCCATAGAAAAAGTGAATACAGAACAATAAGAATTTAAAAATTGAATAAGTACAGAAAAGGGACTGCTCTTCCCTACAGTATATTTTAATTAATAAATGTAAAAGAAGTGATGAAAATAGAAAAATCACCATTTTGAACACACCATAAAAGTAAGTGTGGTAGGAAAGAATCATCAATGGATGCTAAAATTAATGAGTAGGAGTATTATGAGAGTCAGAATGTTTGCATGTCTCAAAGTATCCCCTCATAAGATATTTTTCAATTTCAAAAGAAAAAATGGTACTTTATAGACCTATAAAGTTTGTTTAAAAAATGGTAACTTTACAGAAAAACCTGAAAGACATTACCATAATCAAGTCATCAAACTTAGTATCATCAGTAACAAAAAAAATTGGTTATTGCATGATATGAAGAAAAAAAACAGCATCATGTTTATAGGATTATTGTCAAGAAATATATAATCTGAGTTAAATTATGAAGGAATATTAGACTAACCCAAAGTGAAGGTCATTCTACACATTTAGGTGGCTAGTTAGTGCTCTTCAAAATGGGAAGGTCATAAAAGATAAAGTGAGGAACTATCCCAGATTGGGGGAGACTAAGGAGATATGACAACTAAATGCAATGAGTGATCCTGGGCTGGATCCTCATCCTGGAAAAGGACAGAATGGGGACAGTTGGGAAAATTTAAATAACATTTATAGATTAGTGATTAGTACTGTATCAATGTTAATTTTCTAGTTTTGATCATTGTGGTTATATGGGATGAAAAGGAAGGATATGATGCAATTAGTTACACTATTTTGCAAGCTTTCATAAGTCTAAAATTATTACAAAATAAAAATTAAGAAATAAAACTTATATTTAAAAGATTGCATGTTAAAATTTAAGCATACCATCCCAAAATTAAAAAAAGAACATAGAGAAAACTAAATAAATCCAACAGAGGCAAGGGAGGTGGGAGAAGAAAAGCTTGTTAAAAATATGAAATAACCAACCGAACACTAGCTGGAGAGAAGTCTTACAACCACGGAGAGACAGAAAAGGCCACTACATCACAACATGACTGGTAGGGAGTGCGGAGATGTGGCAGGGCTGGCTGGGCTCACACGGTTGGCAGCTGAAGGGACTGAGAAACACCTCAGCAGCCGGGGGTTCCCTCTGAGAAGGGCAGGGTCTAAACCACCAGCTGAGCTTCCCAGCCTACAGCAACAGAGTGAAAAGTAAAATAGTATCCAGCTGTGAAAAGTGAAAAGCCACAAGGTTTCTTGCTAGTCGGAGAGAAACAGCGGGAGGAAAAGAGCTCTTAAGCAGATCACATACAAAAATATTTTGGCCCCACTTACCCTGGGCTCGAGCGGAGGGAAGGCAGAGAGGACTAGAGATGCTTGGGGAGAGTTTGGTGTGGTGGCTTTGAGGGGAGAACTGGGGAAGCAGCCGACTGAGTCCCAGTGCTGACTCATCCCCACACTGCAGGCAGACCATTCCCCTCCAAGTGGCATCAGCCTGAGGGGAAGCAAAAGCCCTGCCTATAGGAATTAAGCTGCCACACCCACGGTCCTTAAGCCTGACGGCTAATCACAGATTGAATAGATTAACAACTAAAGAAGCCAGACAAAGGCAGTAGATCCCTGGAAGTCTCCAGCAAACTGCCTAGGCCCAGACTGGTACAGGATCTGACGCCACCAGGGGCAGAACCAAGAAGTACAGATCATTCTAAGAAGCACCAACAAACAATAGGAGTCACAAAAATTGGGAGACAGAGAAACAACACCCCATCAAAAGGAAAGGTAGAATCCCTAGAAAGAGTGCTAAATGAAATAGAGGTGAGCAAACTATCAGATATGGAATTCAAAACATGGATTATGGGGAAGCTCAATGAGCTCAGCGGAAACTATAAAGAACTCCAGAGAAACTACAAGGAACTCCAGAAAAACTACAAGGAACTTCCTGAGAATTACACCAGCATGAAAAAGGACATAGAAAATATCAATAAGAGCCAGGAGGAAATGAAGAATACGATCTCTGAATTGAAGAACACAATAGAAGGAATTAAAAGCAGACTAGAGGAAGCAGAAGATCGGATCAGCAAGCTGGAAGACAATGTAGACAAAAACTCCCAGACAGTGCAACAAAATGAAAAAAGACTGAACAAGACTGAAGAGGCTCTAAGACAGCTGCATGACAACATGAAACGTAATAATATCCGTATCATAGGAGTTCCAGAAGGAGAAGAAGAGCAAGGGATAGAAAACCTCTTTGAAAAACTAATGACAGAAAACTTCCCTAACATGAGGAGAGAAAGAGTCACACAAGTCCAGGAAGCAAAAAGGGTCCCAATGAAGATGAACCCCAACAGGCCCACTTCAAGACACATCATAATTAAAATGGCAACATTCAAAGACAAAGAGAGAATCCTAAAAGCAGCAAGAGAGAAACAACTAATAACACACAAGGGAGCTCTGATAAGGCTATCATCAGATTTCTCAGCAGAAACACTACAAGCCAGAAGGGAATGGCAAAAAATATTCAAAGCAATGAAAAACAAAGGCCAACAACCAAGAATACTCTACCCAGCAAGACTCTCATTCAAAATGGAAGGTGAAATAAGGAGTTCCCAAGACAAAAGAAGGCTAAAAGAATACATCTCCACCAAACCATCATTGCAAGAGATGCTAAAGGGTCTGCTTTAAGAAGATGAAGAAACAGAAAGAGACAGAGAGGAACACGAGTACAAAGGGGAAAAATGACAACGAGTAAGTACTGAAAGAAAGAAGGAACTTCTACCATTTGCAACAACATGGATGGAACTAGAGAGAATTATGCTCAGCAAAATAAGCCAGGCAACAAAAGAAAAATACCTTATACTATCACCTATTACAGAAAACTAATAAACAACACAAACAAATGAGCAAAATTGAACCAGAGGTATGTAAACAAGGAATAAACTAACAGTAACAAACGGGGAGATGGGAGGGAGAGAAGGGGGTAAGAAGGGGAAGGGTCTAGTCAAAGAACATGTATAAATGACCCACGGACATGGACGATTGGGTGGGGACTGAATGTGGGAGAAGGGGTGCAGGGTGCAGGGAAGCAAGAGGGGGAAAAAAGTGGGACAACTGTAATGGAAAGAAAAAATTTTAGTGGGGGGAAAAATGAAAATATAAAAAATGGAAATGCAAGTTCAGTAAATATTAGAAGGACAAGGATTTTCCTTCACACTGTATATTTTTCTCCCCATCTGATCCCTCCAGGGTTTGGCATTCTAAAGAAGTAAGTAATGACATAAGTTTCTTTGCATAAAACTAATAAGACCAGTTGTTAATAGAGGGTTTTTTTTTTTTTTGACTAAGACTTTGACTGGAATGCCATGCCTAAAGGAGACATGCTTGGGCTCTGGTTGTTACCAAAAAGCCCTGAGGTACTGGGATTGACTTTCAAAGGTAATAAAAGCCCATGAGATAAAAGGTCTGTTACCTTGGTTGGATGTGCAGTCCATGGCAATCTTTCCAGGGAAGGAATGAAGGTTGTTTTCCTGAAAAATGGCTAGAAATGACCTTAAGGCACATTGGAAAACCAGAAGGACTTGGAAAAGACAGGTATTTACAGGCAAGGCTGAATGCCAGGTATGTGGTCCTGCTTCTGTGCCCTGAAGGGCAGACTTAAGGTCACCCTAAATGTTCCTTGTGTAAGTTCCAGCAAAGCAGAACTAAAGATCATAAGTGGTCATTTGATGCTCTTGTTGTGTTTATGCAAATGAACAGGATAAATTAAAAATGGACTTAATGCAGTCCCTTTAATGACAAGAAGGGTAATCCTAGGGAGAAAAATTGTGGTTCAAGGAAAATCACAATGCTTAGTGGTAGACTATAAAGTAGTTCAGCTAACCATCTTTAAAGTTTCTTTTCATTTAAAATTTGTTTTCATTTGAAAGTTAAACTATGTCTGTGGCATTATCAAAGATGTTTAATTTACAGGCAAGAAGAATGTCAAATGCCTTGCAACTGGATGTCTTTCCGATATGACAGTTCTACAGATTTAGAGACTTGTATGTGGGTTATGTTACATAAATTAACATGTGTTTTCTGTTTTCAAAGGGCATAAGCCTATGATCTCACTACCTGAGTGATTGTCTGTATGTATAGGCCTCACTTAGTCCTGCTTGCATCGCTGACTCCTGAGACTCAATGGTTTGGCTGAACTAAGTGTCTGGGTTGGTGAAGAATGGAGTGGTCTGTGGGCTTCACTTTAAAACTGGTTTCTCTTTTCTGTCCTAATAGCTTGGACAGAAAGAGCCCAGAGGTCTAAGAGGGAGAAACCTAAAATATTTCCCTCAACCCAAACTAAATATAATGGGCAAAAGGGTTTTGGACAGGTGAGATGTACCTGGCACACCTTCCTCCAAAGAAGCCCTTCTTTTCCCTAATGTGGGACATTGAAAAATTAATACCTGTCTCTTGTCATCTAGTGGTTATGGATTGAATGATGTCCTTTAACCCTGTTGCCAAATCTGTTGTCTCCAGAATACAACAAGGATGCCAGCCTGTTAAACCAAGCATGCCGTTGTCCTGGGACAGCCAACCGACCTGGAGTCTGCACGATCCTTCCCCATGTGGGAAGGCCACCCTCCCCTCCACACCCCCACTCTTATTAGGGATTTCTGGACCCAAGGGTAGGTAGGACGACGACCATGTCCAGCTTGAAGCAGCTAGAAGAGCTCGAGTCCTTTGCCCATTGTCCTTTATAAGATTATAAAGGGTCTTAAGTCTGAAAGGGAGGAAGTGTTCTTTCGTATTGTTTAATTAATTAATTAATTAATTAATTAATTAATTTTAAAAAGAAGAAGAAGAATATATGAAAGGGTGAGCAGGAGAACTTGTATGTATGACCCATGGGCATGGACTTGGGGGAGGTGATTGTTGGGGGAGGGGTGGTGCTGGGCGGAGGGTAGCAAAGGGGAAAAAATTGGAACTATTGTAACAATATAATCAATAAAATATACTTAAAAATGAAATAAAACAAAATTGTGGGACTAAGACTAAAGATATTAGTAATCATAACAAATAAAACTATTAAAAAAAGAAACACCTAAATGAATTCTTAACCCAATAATATCCCATTTCTAAAAACACACATTTAAAGTAAAATTGAACACAGAAGTTGAATATAAAGGAACTTATAAAGTTTGAATAAAATAGAATAAAAAAGATATATATAGTAGGAAAATACTAACAAAATGGGAAATAGAAATTATGGCATAATAACAAGACTATTTCAAGATAATTAACACTAGCTGCTATGACTGACAAACTGCCAAAATCCCAATGGTTTAATATATAAAGTCTTACATAGGCTAGGAGACCTGCCTCATATTGTAGTTATGTCATCTGGAAAGGATAGCCTCCCAGGTGACCATGGCAAGGGACACGAGAGACAAAGGAGGCACCTCAGAGGTGAACCATGGCACTTGTCACGGTACATTTTCCAGAACTAGTCAGATGGCCAGCCTACCAGCAAGAATACGGAGCATTAACTATACTTCCACAAAAAAATCCACCAAGGAGATAAAACAATCATGAATTTGTGTGAGTGCAATTGTATCTCTTCATGTAAAGCAAAAAGTAACAGAATTACATGGATAAGTTGGCAAATCAACATAGTTAATGAGAATTTTCTTCACACATCAATTAGTAAGAGATCAAGCAGACCAAAAACAGCAAATAAATAGATTTGAATAGCACTAATGACAATCTTAAGCTAATAATGACACAAAGAGCCCTGGGGCCCAACAAGCAGAAAGCATGCAATCTTTTCACACACACAGAACACCCTAAGTTGATCACCTACTAGCTCTAAAGTCTGTTTCCAGATGTGTAAAAAAAAAAAATCTATGCCATTAAGGATGTACTATATGACTACGAAGTAATGAAAATAAAAATAAAACAGAAAAAGATAAAAAGCATAAATTTGGAAAGAAGAAAATCACACTTTTAGGCAACCAATGAGTTAAAGAAAAAAAATTATACTGGAGGTTATGAAACATTTGGAACTGAATGACAATGAAAGCACTATATATCAAATTTATGAGAGTCAATGAAAAGCAAAGAATTATAGAGAAATTTATGGTCTTATCACCATGTACTAAATATTGAAAATAAATGAGTTAAACATTCAATTCAAGAAGTAAGAAGAAGACAAAACAGATTAAACTTGGAGACAGTATTAGGGAATAAATAAAACAGAGAGAAATAGAAATCCATAGTAAAAATATACTAATGATTTATAACACTAAAAGTCATGTTTTGAATGACTAATAGGAAAGAAAAACCTCATGCAAGTCTGCCCAATGAAGAAAGAAGAAATGATGATTACCTGTACCTACATAAAAGTATCCTATGAATAACTGAATTCATATAAATTCAAAAATATTAGAAAATTAGATAGTGGAGAGAGAGAGAAATATATATAGTATATATAGATATGTGTGTTTCTACACACACACCTATACACAAACCTAAGAAAAAAATTATAACACCTGAATAAACCAATAACCATTAAATAAACTGAATTTCTACTAAATAATTGGTTTTCCACATGGCAAAACATAAAATTGAATCCCTAGTTCATACTGTAAACACAAATAAACTCCAGATAAATTAAATGCCTAACTGTAAAAAACTACCAAACATTTATAATTATAAAATATAGAAGAATATATTTATGAACTTGGGGTAAAGCTAGCTATATGGATTTGAATGTAGGCTACATAAAGAATTCCTAAAATCATTATGTAAAAGACAAATGCACTGCTAGTATAAAGGCCAAACACATGAACAGGCAATTCACAAAAGATGGGAGTATAATGTCCCTAAAAATAAGTTAAAGGCAAATTTGAAACTACAAGATATCATCAGGTAAGTTACATAATACCAAATGTTGGAGAGAATGTGAGAAAAAAATAATTCTCATATACGGCTGAAAAAGTATAAACTGGTACAATCAGTTTGGAGAGGAATTTAGTAATTAAAAATGTGCCTAGGCCTGGCTGAGTGGCTCAGTTGGTTGGAGGATCATCCCATACACCAAAAAGGTTGCAGGTTTGATTCCTGATCAAGGCACATACCTAGATTGAGGGTCTGATCCCCAGTTGGGGCACATACAGGAGACAACTAATCGGTGTTTCTCTCTCACATAGATGTTTTCTCTCTTTCTCTCTCTCTCTCTCTCTCTCTCTCTCTCTCTCAGATTTTTTTAAATGTGCCTATTTTGTAGTTCAGCAATTCCATTCCTCATTAAACATCTTTCAATATCATCATAGCACCATCCTCCTTAAAAAGAAAACCAATCCAAGTGGCTTACAAGTTTGTTTTATGAAACCCTCAACAACAACAACAAAACCTCACATATGATCCTTATATTATCCAAACAGTATCAGACAATTGGGAGAAAAAAATGAAAAATTATGCTATTCATTTTATATGATAGCTTGATACCAAAACCAGAAATCCTCACACATCTTACAAAGACAGTAGTACAGAAATGTTCAGTGCTTATGACTTGAAATAGCCAATATTCACAAAATAGAAATGTAAGGAAGTAGACACATAATAGAGTATTCATATGATGAACTACTATACAGCAGTTAAAATGAGCTAGAGCGCAGATTGCAATAATATAAAAATGAATGAAAACAGTAATTTGAGAACCCTAACGTGGATATGATATTATTTGTGTAATATAGAAATAGACCAATTAGATACCATGACAAATTCCTGTTAGTGGAGAGGAAAGAAAAAATGAAACTGATGAGAACTACAATAAGACTTCAACTTGGCTGAAGGAGAAATAGTGAAAGATCGAAACAAAACATAGTTTTCCTCTGACTTTCTGCACAGGTCATTGCCCCACACAGGGTCTACCCCAGGACACCAGTGCAGAAACAGTGCTTTCTTTCACTGAATTTGAGTCATCTGCACATAAGACATCACCAGTACAGCAGCCAGCATCCCATTGGACACTTTGTTGCAGGCAGAAGTATTTTAGGTTCCCCAGTCTTCTTCCCCTTTAAGGACCAAAAGACTACAACTGGCTTCTCTGACTTCTGGCAGCAAGACATCTTTTTATTATTGCCTGGGACCCTAGCAAACAAATGTCTCAAGTATTCCCTTACCTTTTGAGGCATGCTTTCATCTTCCAAAACCAGAGACAGAAAGAAAAAGAAGAAAAAGAAAGACGGAAAGAACAAACAAGAGAGAGAGAGAGAGAGAGAGAGAGAGAGAGAGAGAGAGAGAGAGAGGAAGGAAGGAAGGAAGGAAGGAAGGAAGGAAGGAAGGAAGGAAGGAAGGAAGGAAGGAAGGAAGGAAAGGAGGGAGGGAGGAATGGAGGGAGGGAGGAATGGAGGGAGGGAGGAAGACACCTAACCTCTCCGTACCTCAATTTCAGCCTCCAAAGAATGGAAACAAATGTAGAACCTACCGGGAAGTTTCCTGGGAGGCTCAGGTAACAGGAGTTCACCTTTGTTGCCTGCTTACTGTGTGTCTGTTACTGGGCTAAGTGCTTCACTTGTCTTAACTTAGCTAATCCTCTGGACAGTCCTGGGAGGTACATTTTTCTGTCTCCATTCTACAAGTGAGGAAACAGAAGCGAAAAGTTTCAATATTTTGTCTAAAGTCGCACAGTTAGCAAGAAGCTTGACCTTAGCCGTTGGGTCTTTGATCCCTATGCTACACTGTCTTCTTGTAGAAGAATGAAGGGATTCTTGTGTAGCGCTGCAGAGGGTGCTTGGGACCCAGAAAACACTCAACACATGTTAGCTGTTGTAGTTGATACCTACCCACAGGCCACTCATCCTACAAACAAACTGAGCAGAAGTTGCCCAGTCCTGTCCACGGAGGGAATCATTGAGCAAATGACTCACTCCTGGTGAACAAACTCATGAGAGCCCTATATGCTTATAAAGACGAGCATAAGAAAGGGAGAGAGCCACCTGCTAGCTTGGTCACCATGGCTCTGCCTGGGCAAACCCCTTCCACGAGGTGCCTGGCAGTGGGTTTCACAGCCTGGCAAGGAGCAGCTACCCTAGGTTGCTTCTTTCTCGTGCTTTAGCCTTCTAAGCTGTACAATACTGCAAGCTCCTCAAGAGTAGGAACGTCTCACCCTGACTGCATAGCTCAGTTCGTTGGAGCATTGTCCCATACACTGAAACATTGCAAGTTTAATTCCCAGTCAGGGCACATATCTAGGCTGCGGGTTCAATTCTTGGTTGGGGTGCATGCAGGAGGCAACCTATCGATGTTTCTCTCCCAGATGGATGTTTCTTTCTCTCTCTCCCTCCCTACCTTCCTCTCTCTCTAAAACCAATGGAAATATGTTCTCCGGTTGGGATTTTTTTTTTTAAAAAGAGTAGGAACTTCTCCTGTGTCACCTCCTCCATCCAGGTCAGACCTTACAGTCTTGTTGAACAATGTGTTTATTATGTGTTCAGTGAATAACTCACTGGCTTACTTAAAAACAATCTATTTCAACCTAAAAGACTAAGGATCTTTGAAATAAGTCAAACTCCTGAAACACAGTGTCGTCTGGGATGCTGCTTTGGTGTCTGTGGGACCTGAGGAATGAATCCATAAGAAGTTCTTCCCTAACCCAAGTGACCGATGAATAAGGACTGCTTATGGCAATTAGGGTATGCACATAGAAAAGAATATTATGAAACCAATAAAAATCACAATTCTAAGAGTTTTTAATGAAGTAGGGAAATGCTTGTGTTATAATGTTAAATAGAAAAGTACAATACATAATTGCATTGCATAAATTGGAATCTCATCTACACATAAGCACAGAAGAAAGATTGAAGAAAGTGCAGTAAATGTTAACAGGGTTTGTCTCTGAACAGAGAGATTCTGGATGATTTGTAGATTTTTTCTTTAGACTTTTCTGTTTTTATGGTTTCTACAATAATCACTTATCACTTTTATGTCAGAAAAATACTAACTTTTTAAAGTTTTCTTCATGCACTCCCACCAGACAGCTTGCTCCACAAACCAGCACCACAACTGTGCGCATCCGCCAAAGGCAGCAAAGCAGTGAAAACACGTGCAGTTGGGAAGCTCTTTCTGGGCTCACTCCCCTGAGATTCCAGTGAGGGGGTGTGGGTGAGTCATCGTAAGCCTCAGTTCCTTCTTCAGACCAACAGAAGAAGCCGCCCCACCCAACCTGGATCTTGTCAGAACCATGGGCTAGAACACAAGTGAAAAAGCTTTGTAAACCCAAGCAGCAGCTAAACTACAGCTGCTTTTATCTGCTCTATCAGGACAGCCTAGTTTTTGAGCACTGCCCCCACTTATGGGCACACTCACACAAAACTTCCTGCAAGAAGGCTTCTGTGGGAAAGAATCCTTTGCACGCCTGCCTTTCACCTGCTCTCTCACAGGGCACACTCTGCCATGGACCCTGCCACCTCCCCAGTACTGCCATCGCCTCTCTAGTGACCAGCTGCCCAGGGCTCTAGCCATACCTGCTTATCGAGAGAGGGGTTAGTGTTTGAGCAGGGGCAGTGGTGACTGCATCCTGGGAGTTGCAGCAGGAGCAGGGCACCAGTCAGGGGAAGCCGAGGGCAGGTTCGAGAAGAAAAGTAAACATAGAAGAGGGAATACTAGAGTAGAGAAGGAAGAGGGTGACATTTCAGACTTTGACTTCTATGGCTTTACTCTCTTCACAGGGACCAGTCAGGGCTGGACACAGAGAAAGCTCAGTTGGGCCTGGTTGACTTTCCCAGATCAGCCCTGTTGATTAGTGCCTAATTCACTCCCTAAAGCAATCCTTACAGAACTGTACCATTTTATTGCCCTTATAGATTGCAAAATATTTTGACATACATATTCTCTCTTGATCTTCACAAAACATCTGTGAGAAAAATATCAGCTCCATCAAAAAGATAGATAAGAAAATTAGGTCATGTATAATATAAATGCATCATTAAAGGCCACACATTCTACTATAAATAGTCCAGCTGGATCTCAGTTAATCAAACTGTCTGGGGCCAATTCCTCCCGTGTACAAGTGACAAATACCTTGTTATGTAAATTTGCTGATACTGCCCCACCCACACATTTCAGACTCAGCTTCTACTTTGTTTTTGTTTGTTTTTTTAATTTTGATCATTTGTAGCAATTATATAACTATTGGGGGGTTAGTCACTCATTTCCACATTTAGGAGCCTACAATGCATCAAACACTGTTCCCTGCAATAGAGTGTTGGAGGAGCAAGAATGAATTACACAGGATTGGAATCTCACTATCTTCTTCCTCATCTTTGCAGCAAAAATGCACCTGTCAAGTCTCTATCCTCTCCACCCCTTCATTATCTCACTCCTTGACTGTTTCTGGAGCTCGCACCTGGTCTCTGATCCTGCAGCCCCACCCTGCTTCTGTCTATCTTCCTGCAGCAGTTCAGCCCATGCTGCTCTTCTGCTCTAGCCCTCTACTTGTTCCTGACGGGACAGAAGAAAGAACAAGACCACAGAAGGACTGCAGGGGACCCTCTGGGTCTACTTCTTCCCCTGTCCCCATTTCTTGCCATTCTCCCTGGTACTTCAATAATGCTTTGGTCTCCCACACCGTTACCTCTGCTTATTCCCAGCCTTTGTATATATAGTGCTCTCTGCCTAGCATCTTCCTTCCCATTCTTATCCAACACATTTCTATTTAACCTTTACTACAAAAACCAGGTACTTTCTTTCCTTAGAATGCTTTTCTGATAGTCTTCACTGCCTCCCAACAGCTCCATCTCCTTACATGGAGTTAACTCCTTGTCACATTGCACAGTAAACTTTCTGTACTTGTCTGTCTTTCCTTCTAGACTGTGATCTCTCAGTGAGCAGAGCAGGTTATAGTCATATCTTAGCACCTAGCTCATGGCCTGTCTGAAACATAGTAGAGGCTTGATAAGTAGTTTTTAAGTGAATTAACTGAATTGAGAGCACAGTGTTCCTAGTCATATCCACTTACTCCCTACCTAAAAAATAAAATATGTTCTTTTTATATATCTCTTACCCTAGTAGAAAGTAGGGTGGAAGAGAGATAAAGTGATTCCATATATTTTCTGTTTCAATGTGATTATCTTAAAACCATTCGTTATGTTTGCGTTTATTACATGTTTGTTGAAAGGTGAATGTTCTGGGTTTTGTATGTACAAGGATTAAGAAGTTTCTGAGCATCTACTATGGGCTCTGCCCTAGTGGACATACAGCAGTATTAAACATGCTCTCTACCTTCAAGAGGACAAGGTCATTCTTGAGAACAGGATCTGAGTGTTTGGTAAAGAGGATACTGTACCCATGAGTCCAAGCTGGAGGGAAGAGGAGCCATCAGAGCCAAGAGGACAGATGAGCTGTCTGAGGGAGAGAAGGTAGAGCCAAGAGCAAAAGCTCAGGTGTTGAGTCCTGGGCTCCCCAAAGCCTGAGCAGAGGAGGAAGAGCAACCATCTATAGTGCAAAGTACAGCAGGGCAGTCAAGGACAAAGGAGATAGTCCCAGTGGATGATACAACAGACTAGCTAAGGGCAGTCTGGTTGGAGTGTAACTACTAGGAGGCTGGGGCCTTTCTTTAGCTCTTTTTATAGCTCAATAAGTATTTTTTCATTAATGTGTTTTCATTGACTGATTGACAACAAGGATTAAACAGGCTCAATGAGGCCCTTAAGCCAGAGCAGATCCATTTCTTTCTATTGAGCTGGGAAGAGGAGGAGGAGGAGGAGGAGGCGTAACTTCCCACTCCTGGCCTCCAACAACCCTGCACATTATTAAGCACAACCACATCAGTATTCTGACCCCAGAGTGCTTCCAAATACCCATGTAAACATTCATTTACATTTAGATTGTGCTTCTCTGGATGCAGACTCTTCCCCTGAAAACTCTAACAACCCAATTATCAAGAAAACCAACATGTCATTTCTAAGCCTTTCAGGTGGAGCCCTTCTCCTCCACAGGAAACTCCTGTTGAGCGCAAAGCAGCTCCAGGTATCCCTGTACACATGGATTTGGTCAGCATCCCAGCACACTCAAGAACAAAATTAAAATTATGTGTCTTTAGTAGGGAAAGACGAAGTTGAGGAAGCATGAGAGCAAACGTTCCTCCCTTTATTTTAGTGGGTAGAGAGGGAGGGGTTGTCAAGGGAAACTTGATAGAAGAAAAACCTTGCACAAACCACCTGCAATGATAGAAAGCACTCTGCCCTGGAATCGCAAAGCATTCTCTTCAAAGCCCAGCCCCATGGCGTCTTGACTTGAGCTTCAGTTCAACTACACAGCTCTACAGCGGGGTCAAAGAGCTTCAGTTAACTGGGTTAATATGCACCTGAAAAAGGCTGTCTTGATGATTAAATGGAGCAATTTATTATGAATGCCCCTGGCACAAAGTAGACATTTAGTAAATGCTATTCCCTTCTGTATGAAGGATGGGATGGCGATTGGTAGAAAACAGAGGTGAGCATCCTCCTGGGAGGTAGGAACCTCTGAGTCAAACCATGGAGCATGGAGGGCTGGGCAGTGAGGGAATTAGGTTGCCAGTTCAATGCCTTCAGAATTACTTGCCCCAGTAAAAAAAAAAAAAAAAAAAAGAATTCTTTCATCAAATCTTGGATCAAGAGCTGAATTTAAGGACAAGAAAAAGGGAGATAGATACTTCTTCACCCAGCAGGTGATTCACAGAGAGAATGGGTCATCACTGAAAATCCACCAAATCCATTCCCTCTGAGGTATCAGAGAAACTTCTCCCTGTTACTTACTAGAAATCTAAACCAAGTCATAGGAAGAAAATGAAGAAATAAAGAACGGTGTAGGAGTGAAACATCTGACACAAACACTCCATGGTTTGCATGCACATGAGTCAGAGAGCCTACGCCCAAGCGGGCCTTTGTGTTGTAGATTCCAGATCACAGCTTTAGCACAATAAAACTATTAGGCCAGTCTCTGTGAGGGTATCCTCTCTGACAGATGTTAAAATGTCTTCAGTTGACATCATCACAGTATTCAGTAATCCAAGATATCTTCATAGCACTCCCTTCCTGTCTGCACCCCCACAGCTATCTTTGATGGAGGGAAGAAGACTTCCTTATCCTGGATATTTTGGAAGTGGGGCAGATGAAGAAATTGGGACATGGAGAAGAATCTGGTCAAGAAGCATGAAAACTTGATCTTGTTAGTGTTCATTTTTGGTGTAGCTTCAAACCTGCTCCATCTCAGGACCCCCATCTCCTCATTAGTAAAAGGAAGAAGTGGTCCATGTAGCTCCCAACAAATGTCTGGGTAAGGGGTAGCAAGGGCCTACTTTTGCATGGCCCCAAGGCATATTCACATCCATTTTCTTTTAAGAGCCTCACATTGTTGAAAGGAAGGCTTAGGAAATGGCACTTTTTCCCCTCCCTTCACAGCTAAGGAATCTGAAATTCAGAGAATTTAAGTGTCTTCTCAAGAGCCAGTCAGGAGTAGAACTGGCCCCAGTCCCAATGCCCATTCTATTCCAACCCACTGCCAGTTTTTGCTATAAAAATTGATTGTAAAGTATTCATAAAATATGGTATTTCTTTTTATGTAATTTTATTGTTTCCCACTTTAACCTAAGTATTGCATATTCATCATAGAAAATTTAGAAAGAACTAAGTAAAAGGCAAAAAATCATGATTACCCATAGCTCCACTTAAATATAATGTTACTTAAAGAAAAAATAAAAGGACGATATAACACCATACTAAATTACCTCGTATATTGTACAATCCTGGGAATACTGCAAGGATAACAGAGTTCAAGAGTTATACTGGGCAGCAACCAGAGCTGGTGCCTTTGAGGCGACCGGCTGTAATGAGGAGTGATAGGGCAGCAGTTGGAGGGAAAAGTGGAGAACTACAGTTCTAATTTTTAAGATCGATCTGTATGCTGTTAAGAATGATACAATGGAGAGAGAAACTGTTAATGTTCTAGGAGGGAAAGGAGAGAAGTGCTGGAGAGATACTCCTGAGAGGTAGTGCCCCAGGGAAAGAATGAGACATACTGGCTTTTTGTACAAATCACCAGGCAGAGTAAATGGGGACAGGATGAAAAGAGGGAGACGCAGTTGTGAGTCTATGGAAGCTCTTTGCTTATTCCTTCTTTAAAAATTTTTTTTTCAGTGAAATAAGAGGCAATATCTGAATGGGAGGAAGAAGAAGAGATTTGGGGGCTTTCAGAAGAAAAGATAATGGAATCAGCTATCTCAGAGAGTAGGAGAGAAATCAGGAGAGGGCACCTCTGAAGCTCTCAACTTGATTTTTGTCTTTGCCTTTGTTTTTGTTTTGCTTTATTGATTATGCTGTTACATTTATCCCAATTTCTTTTCCCTTTGATCCCCTCCACCCAGTAACCCCCCCTCCCTTCAGTTGTCCCCCCTTTAGTCCATGCCCACTGGTTGTGCATATAGTTCTTCTCAACATCTTCCTGTCTACTCTACTCCCTCCTACTATGCTTCTTAATTCCTGTACCATCTCCCTCCCTTTCCCCCCTTCCCCCTCCCCACCGACCTCCTCCCATAATGTTCCCCATACCTATAATTCTTTTCCCACTCTTGTTGTCTACTTAGTTTGCCTTTGTTTCAGTTCCCTAGCTTCTGTTTTGGGTTGTTGTGATAGTTTTCTTTTTAATGTTCATAGTTTTGATCCTCTTTCTCCTAAACATTTCATATAACAGTGGTTTGGATCTGATGAACTCCTTCAATTTTACTTTGTCCTGGAAGCACTTTTTGGAGTTGAGGTAAGAAAGGATGTAAGCTAGAGAGAGAGAAGGTAGTGATCATAGAGAGTGATGTTGGAAATGACACTGTTGGCTGCATTGCAGTTGTTAATAATGACAAGTTCTAGAGTTTCACCTAGAAAGTGAGTGGCTCTATTAGGAAAGGGCAGACTCATGGGCAAGAGGAGCTTAAGCAATTGGGAAGCCAAAATATTGGAGACATCACATATGTCTATAATGAAATTATCAAGAATTATGACAGAGTAGTATCAGAGAATGTAAAGGAAAACAGAACTAAAATCATGGCGAAAATGTAGATAGTGACCCAAAGATAAGTAGTTAGCTTTCCACTATACCAACCAATAACATCAGAAATGTCACTAAGAATTGAATCTTGGAACCCTGACAATCAAAAGCATTTACAGTAGGATTCTGCTTAATTTGAAATGACAAGAATAGAGATTTTATTCAGTGGATAAGAAATCAAACAAACAAGCAAGGACATAAAATCTAAAAATGCATACATTCCTGGCCTCTCTAAGGAATTCTATAATTTAAATACAGACATTGTAAATGATACATTACAGACTTTGGTCTGAAGAGTGCTGAGTTTTACCCCTGTGGACATTTAAATTACTGGTAGATCACCTTGAACTAGTGAAGGCTTAGTTGTACACTTTGTTAGGGCAGGTCTGTTTCAGTGCCTTAATCCTAAAGTGAGGTCTTACCTGTAATACGTGGTCTTTCTGGGATTTTTTTAAAGTACATTTTATTGGTTAAGTTGTTACAGTAGTCCCAATTTCTTTTCCCTTTGCTCTCCTCTTCCCAGTACCCCCCTTCCCTCCAGCCCCCCTTAGTTCATGTCCATGGGTCGGATATATAAGTTCTTTGGCTTCACGCTTTCCTATATTATTCTTAATATCCCCCTGTGTATTTTGTACCAACCAATTATGCTTCTTAATCCCTGAACCATTTCCCCATTTCTCCTCCTTCCCCCTCCCAGCTGATAACACTCCAAATGATCCCCACACCTATCATTCTGTTCCCGTTCTGGTTGTTTGCTTAGTTTGTTTTTGTTTTTATTTTTTGGATTCAATTATTGATAGTTGTGAGTTTGTTGTCATTTTAATGTTCATAGTGTTGATCTTCTTTTTCTTAGATAAGTCCCTTTAACATTTCATATAATAATGGCTTGGTGATGATGAACTATTTTAGCTTTACCTTGTCTGGGAAGCACTTTATCTACCCTTCCATTCTAAATGATAGCTTTGCTGGACAGAGAAGTCTTGGTTGTAGGTCCTTGCTTTTCATCACTTTGAATACTTCTTGCAGGTCCCTTCTTGCTTGCAAAGTTTCTTCTGAGAAATCAACTGACAGTCTTATAGATAACCCTTTGTAGGTAACACTCTGCTTTTCTCTTGCTGCTTTTAAGATTCTCTCTTTATCTTTAACCTTTGGCATTTTAATTATGATGTATCTTGGTGTGGTCTTCTTTGGGACTTTGGGACTCTCTGTGCTTCCTGGACTCGTATGTCTATTTCCTTCGCCAAATTTTGGAAGTTTTCCTTCATTATTTTTTCACATTAGCTTTCAATTTCTTGCTCTTCCTCTTCTCCTTATGGCACCCCTGTGATGTGGATATTGGCACGTTTAAAGTTGTCCCAGATGTTCCTAAGCCTCTCCTCATTTTTTTCAATTCTTGTTTCCTCATTTTGTACTGCTTGACTGTTTTTTTCTTCCTTATATTCCAAGTCATTGATTTGAACTCCAGTTTCCTTCTCTTCACCATTAGTTTTGTGTGGGTTTTTCTTCATTTCATTTAGCATAGTCTTCACTTCTTCCCTTATGCCAGCGGTTCTCAACCTGTGGGCTGTGATCCCTTTGCAGGTCGAACAACCCTTTCACAAGGGTCGCCTAAGACCATAGGAAAACACATATATAATTACATATTGTTTTTGTGATTAATCACTATGCTTTAGTTATGATTGGGGGTCACCACAACATGAGGAACTGTATTAAAGGGTCACGGCATTAGGAAGGTTGAGAACCACTGCTTTATGCATTTGCCATACTTAAGCATATCTGTCAAGTCTGTGAGCATCTTTATCACCAGTGTTTTGAACTCTACATCTGTTAGGTTGGCTATCTCCTCGTTGCTTAGTTCTATCACTGGAACCTTGATCTGTTCCCTCTTTTGGGCCACACTTCTCAGTCTCCTCGTCTTGACAGGCTCCTGTGTTTGTTTGCCTTTGTGTCTTAGAACTGTCCACACCTGTTACATTGTAAGGGGTGGAGCCTTAGGTATTCGTCAGTACAGGGTGACCTGTTTCACCACATTGTGGCGCTGTGTGTGTGGAAGGGGTCTGAGAGGGAACAATGCTGCATGCTTAGCACTCACCCCTTTTCCAGGCACTTCTCCCACTTCCATATGAAACTGGCACCTCACTAGCTGTTGCCTAGGCTGTTGTTCCCAGAGTGGGTGGGTCTGCAGACATTCTAGGACTGTGGGGGCCCTTTAAACAAGCAGACTCTGCTGAGAACCAGCAGTTTCTTCCTCTGCTCCAAACCCCACTGGTTTGCATAGTCAGAAGCAATGAGGCTTTATTGTCCCCAGTGCTGGAACCGTGAACTGTAAGGTCTGGTCTGGTGCTGGGAGCACTCCCCAGGTGTCCCTCCCTACTTTTTAAAATGTGTGACTGTGCTTTCCGCCAGCCTGTTGCTGCTGCCACCACACCACTTCCTCTCTGCCCCAACTCCACCCCTCCTACCTGTCTGGATGAGTATCTCTTCTTTATACCTTTGTTTGTTAAACTTCCATACAGCTCAGTTTTCTGGAACTTCTGGTTGTCTCTAGTTTTGAGGTAGTTTTATTCCTTCTTAGTTGTGGAGGGGGATGTAGTGTATATGTCTAGGCCTCCATCTTGGCTGGAAGTCCTTTCTGGGATTTTACTGGCAAGCCCAAGGCATTGACTCAGCCTCTCTAAGTCTTGGCAGTATTCAACTCCAAACTCGGTCTCCCTGCAGAAGACAGAAATCTCTGCTGAGCCCTTTTTATGTTCTTTGGTCATTTTTCTTCTGGGCTCCTGGGATCTCACCCTGTATATGCACAATGCAGGGGGCAGTCAAGGAACTGAGGGCAGCCTCGATGCAGCTTGATGGTCATGACTTCCCAGTACATTGTGCTTGAATTACCAGCTGTTCTGCAACCCTTATACAAGTATTAAGAGTGTGGTTTTCTGAGTTGCCCCACTGCATATTGTAGACTAAGGACTACTGTCAGGAGAAAAGCCTTAGGATGTGGGCCTCACTGAATACTGTTCTCCTATTTCAAGGGTCAAGTCCTCTCTAGCTTCCGCCTGCCATATATTGCCTTCTTGTGCCTTTAAACAATTTGTTCATGTATTTCTGCCATTTATAGTAGCAGGAGGTTTAGTCCAATAAGAGCCATTATATCAATATTGAAGGTAAAACTCTCAGAAAGAGCCTGTGGAACACGTCATATTTGTTTCTCCTGTACGCAGAATACAGCAAAGGATCTCATTTCACCCATGTGGCAGTCCAAGTTCTTACAATGGCTGTACATGATCTGGACCCTGGGAGCAAGAAAGGTGTTTCCAGAAGAGATTTTACTTAAGCTGAGACTTGGGGGTGAACATGATGACAAAATGGGAAAGTGCATTATTCAATACTATGTGCAAAGGTGTAAGGATGGAGACTGGGGAGTTCAGGGAGTGACAACTAGCTCCTGGCAGACTGAAAGGAAGATCTGATTAGGAAAGGTGAGAGAAGAGCCTAGAATAGTAATTCTCAATCCTTTGCGTGCAATAACATCAACTGCAGTGCTTGCTGAAATGCACGTCTTTGGACAATCTGACCTTTGGCAAATCCAAGTCTAGAGAGACAGACAGTGCTCTTGAAGGGCTCCCTGCATGGAAATGAGTTTAGATATTAATTTCTAAATCATGGGAAATCACTGAAGTATTTTTCACCAAATGCACCAGAGGAGAAACAAGTGAGTTCATGGCCGAATGCATTTCAAACCCATGTTTTTCCTCTCTTAGCCTAAGCAAAGAGCTTTCCGACATTCCTGGAAACTATAACCTTCCTCTGTATCATTAACAGACTTTAAAAACAGAATGTAGCACACAGTAGATTTTCAATAAAGGCTAAGTAAATGAAATGTAATATGGTTTATATAAATAACTTAACTCCACTCAATAAAATTTCTCATTTGATCTCTCTCTGTTTTAAAGACCTTATTTATGTATTCTTAAAGACCCATTCAGAAAGCCTTTGGATTCAGCATGCCTTCGTTCACCAAATTTATAGGAAGGACCGTCTTGAGCCATCTGGTGCCTATTTAATTTTTAACCACCTCTCCCTTGAAATATTTCTTTCTTCATTCTTATTTTGTCCTAAAAACTTGGCTAAGAGATAAACTGCACCATCTGTGACTTCCAGTAAATACAACTGTTGTTAATGAAATTACCCAGTTTCATCATTTTGATTTAAATGCCTTGCCTGCTTTTCTTCTGACCTTTTGTTGCTTGCCATCAAACTCAAGCTTTTGTGAATTTAGATACATACGTCCATGTAGGTCAGTCTTGAGGAATAAATCTTCTCTGTGAAGCACGAGAACCTCGGCCAAGCCTGCTCAGCAGGCTGACAAGGGAGGTGGGGGCCAGGGCTGTGCAGAGAAATATGGATGGCACTTGTGCCCAGCCGCTCAATGTGCGCAGGGCCCCGGGGCAGACCCCCGCCATGTGACCAAGTGGCCGCTCGGTCTGGCTCTCCGGCCTCCCATTTGTTAGATGCTGACGATATTAATGAGTTGGGGTGTTGGAGCCCATTCCTTGGCCTTTGGTGTTGGTTCCCCCCTGCACAGGATCGCTTGACCTGATTGAAGAAAAGGAAAGTTCAGAGACTCCAAACTTTACCCAAGTGGGAAGAAGGCTTTCCAGAAAAGGAAACTCTTTGGAAGAAGCCAAAGGACAGCTTTTCCATTTAGGTAGCACACCTGTCTTTGTCAGTGGCCCCATCAAGGGAGTGAAAGAGAATAAAATGAACATTCATCCATCAATTTATTCAGTCATCGAGTTATCATCAGTACTGTTGTTCATTATATTAGACAATTAAAGATCTGGAGGGTATTATTAGTAATAGCAGCTGCTGACACTTAATGAGACTTTACTATGGAGCAGGCACTGTGCTAAGCACCTTTTCTTATCAGTCCATTTAATCCTCACAACAGTCCTGTGGCTGAGAACTGTTATTATTCCCATGTAACACCTGGGAAGTAAAGCTTAAAGAGAATAAGTAACTTGCCCAGGGTCCCAAAGATTTTCATTCCTGCTCATAGCCTCGATGCTTTTATTTCTCTTGGGTTCTGGATGCTGTGCTAGTAACAGGGATACAAAAATAAAGAAGATATAGTCCTCACCCACTGTCTGAGGGAGTGCAAGATAAAAATACAAATACACCATCTGAGTGAGACTACAACAGTGTTGGAAAACCATTCTGGGGTCGCAGAGAGAAGAGATTCTGTCTGGTAGAGCAGGGAGAGATTCACAGCAGAGGAGACAATAGATCTGGCATTTGAAGGGGGTGGGGGGATTCGACCACCAAAAATGAAAAGAGATGAAGGGAAGCCTGGGCTGAGGGAACATCACAGCATGTCCAAAGAAGGGGAAGTGTGAAAAGCAGGCAAAGGGGGAGAAAACATTGACTGAGCTGGATGGGGTAGAGAGGATTGGGAGGTGCCCTGCCCACAGAGCAGAGGCTGGCATCAGAAGTGGGGTGTCAAGCTCAGAACTTGACATAAAAGCTTTCTATCACTGGGTCTAGAGGGGGTGGGGTCCTCCAAGGCAGCCCAATAGGTCTGGTTAACCTTTGGCCTAAGAAGCAACAGGAATAAGCTTTCATCAATCAACTCGCATTAGCCTTAAGGACTTGACTGCTCCCCCACTCAGCTCAGTGAGGAGAGACAGACAACAGGCCTGAAGGGGTTAAGAAGTAGCCCACAAACTGCCCTACTGTCCTCCATTACTGCCTCTATTTCTGCCTCCCTTCTAATTTGAGAATACTGAACGAGTGACCAGGAAGCAGGTCTATGAGCAAAAGCTGTTCTCAGTTCTACCAACTGCAAATGTTCAGCCTCTGTAGGTGTTCTGTCAATGGAGTATGACTTGGGTGAAGACATTTTCCACAATCCCAAATGCACCCCATTGATTCTGCCTTCAGTTCCTTCTTAGGAACAAGGCTTCTACAGGCTGATGCTAACGAGAGAATGCTATAGACCAGGGCTGACACCATCAAGAAACTATCTCAGACCCGTCACGCTCCTTCAAAGACCCCGGTGGAAGAGACGAGTGGAGCAAGAAAACCCTGCCTTGAAGCAAGGGTCAGCGTACATTTTCTGTAAAGGACCTGAGAGTGAATAATTTAGGTGCTGTGGGCCACTTGGTCTCTGTCACAACTACTTAACTCTTGTGTTGTAGCATCAAAGCAGCCACAGACATGTGAATCAATAAATGAATAAATGTGACTGTGCTCTAATAAAACTTTATTTACAAAAAGAGGGAGTGTGAGCTAGATTTGGCCTACTGGCTTCAGTCTGTCAGCCACTGTATTAGATCATCCCTACTGAGATAGGTCCGTGGGCACCTGTCAAGGGAATTAGGATGCCAATTTGAAAAGTGCTCTTGGGATGCTACCCTCGGATCTGCCTAATTAACTTGTGTGGTAAGCCCCCGAACATACTAAGGCTACCAGGGACTGCTCCTGGGAATAGCCCCTATTTCTGACCTCTAAAAATAAATAACAGTCTCAGCCTCACCTTGACTTTATTCTTCACTTTTGCCCACTTTATCCAATCTGCCACTAAGGGCTGCTATTTCCTCCACTGAAATCTCTGAAACTAATGCTTATGAGCTTAAGAATCAGGTCCATAGTTAGTTACATGGCAATAAGTGACAAAGCCAGAACTTAGACTAAGTTTGTCTGACACTAAGGATAGATGAATATCTTCACTGCATCTTTACTTTCCAAGAGGCCCTGGGAAATATGTTCAGCGTAAAGCAGGCCATGATGCCAGACGTTTGGCAGCAACACACAGCATCACTGGGACTCTTTCTCCCATGACGTTTGCCTTCTACGCCCACAGCTGGACCCCCTGCAGACTCCACAAGCGATACCTAGGAACTAAGGCATGTTTTTAAATAAGTGCAGTTAGTTGTAGATGCTAGGAATGCAGACAAAAAGTCAAACTGTAGTGTGCAGCTGGATGATTCAGAGTGTGAGCCTTAAAGTCAAAGGGGTACGTTTTAACAAACTTTATCAAAGAGTAAAATTTTCACATTAAAAAAAAAAACAAACAAAACTGCATAGCCTAAAACAAATACACATGAGTCAGCAGCAGGGAGGAAACTGTTATTTTATAATACCTAAACTTTATTCTTGCGTTATTTATCCCTTGTCAACTTCTATAAATGTTTGACGTGGCTTACATATATACACTTAAAAAATTAAAACAAGAACAGATTGATAAGAGCTCAGTAAAAAAAAAAAAAAAAGAGGAGAGATTCTTAAACCAAAAGCCTTAGAGCTCAGAGTCATTTGAGATCATTACAATCACTTAGGTCTAGAGAAACAGTTTTCTCTAGTACAAAGCTCTGAAATTCAGGAATGATCTGGGAAGCCTGTGTCAAACAGATTCCTGGGATCCTCAGCCTGTCTTGCCTGAGGCCTAGGAATCCACATTTCCAATTACAATTCCTGGTAGATTTATTGCAGGTTGTTCAGTGATCACACTTGATAAACACTGATTTTCAAGAACTTCATAGCAGTTATTTGAACAACTCAATAATTGCCATCATTATCTCTGAAAGCAATGTATGGAAAGGAACATTCTTGGATAACTTTTCAAAAAGCTCAACCCTTGGTAAAACACTGAGGACATTTTATTGAGATCTTTCTTTTTTCTTAATGTAGGTGTTTATTGCTATAAACTTCCTTGGTAAAGTTGCTTTTGCTACATCTCATAAGTTTTGATATGTTGTGCTTCCATTTTCATTTGCCTCAAGATTTTTTGGATTTCTTACAAGCTAACATCATACTTAAGAATGAAAGGTTGAAAGTTTTTCCTCTAAGATGAGGAATATGTCAAGAATACCTACTCTTACCACTCCTATTCAACATAGTACTGGAAGAGCTAGCTAGAGCAATCAGGCAAGAAAAAAAAAGTGATTCAAATTGGAAAGGAAGAAATAAAATTGACTTTGTTCATGGGTAATAAAATCTCCTATATAGAAAATCCTAATGACTTGACCAAAAATATGTTAAAACTAATCAATAAATTCAGTAACGTTGCAGGATACAAAATCAATATACAGAAATTAATTAGGTTTCTATGAATAAAAATAAAATATCTGCAAAAGATAAGTTAAACTAAGGAAGTAAAAGTTCTGTACACTGAGAAATATAAGAGTTTGATTAAAGAAATTGAAGACACAAATAAATGGAAAGATATCACATGTTCATGGATCAGAGAATTAACATTGTTAAAATGTCCATACTACCCAAAGCCATCTATAAATTCAGCGCAATCTCTATTCAACATTCCAATGGCATGCTTCACGAAAATATAAGGAACCATGTCTCACCTGGATTGTCAAGACCTAGGGATCATAGGCCCCTTCCCCCTCTCCTCTTCACCTCGTGTCAAAGCCCCAGATAAATTTCATTCCTCCTAATACCTCTATACTCATCTTTTTGAATGCCTACTTCCTTGGATGTTTTCTGTGTACCACCATCTCTTCCTTCCCCACTTCTCTGTGCCAAAGAGACAGAGAACATGGACCACACCAGGCAGAGGAGGCCGGGATCAAAAGTCAGAAGTCAACCTCAGAACTTGACACAAAAGCTTTGTGTCATCACTGGATCTATTATTGTAAGCAGACAGGGTTGGGGTACTGCCAAGGCAGTCAATACACCTGGCTAGTCCTCTCTTGCCTTACAAGTTCTGGTTCCTTTTCTGCTGGGTCACAGGGCGTCACAGGTTGCATTCATCCATCTGCCAAAGGTCCCAGCTCCTGACCAGCAGCCCTCTGCAGTGGCCACCCCTTCTGGGTTCAAGGAACCACTCTCTCCCATGCTCTTGCAAGCCCAGATGGGAAGACGTTCACTACTGATTTTATCCCTGGGGTAGGGCACCTCCTTTAGTGGTACTTTTACCTTGCTCATGCCTTTGTAAACTGTCTCTCCTCAATTTCCAAGTGCTAGAAGAAGGGGAAGGGATGGAGTTAAGACTGCCCAAGAAATGCAAACAATGTTAGAAGTCACACCCACTTTACAGTAGTTTAAGGCAACTCATGTGTAGGGGTAGGTAGCAATGTTACTACTGTAGAAAGAAAGCAACTAAACAAAATGATTAGTAAAATTTCATGGCACAATTTTAACAACTTTCTGCCACTTGTGGATGTCCAGACTGTCAGTTAGATAATTCGCAATAAAAGCATGTTAAACTTTGTTTTGAAAAGAGTTAAAAGAGTAAATACCTAAAGGTATGATAAATTTTTTACAGCTTTTCTCATCTGTAAAAATAATTATTTTCCTTACATTTCAACCGTTTAGCAAGTGCCTTTACATGTATTTTCTCATTTGGTGTGCTCCTCATATCAACATTAGAATGTGGGGATTATTATTTGTTCTGTGCAGAGTATGAGGCTCTGAGAGTTTAAGGGATTTGCTCACAGACCCGCATAAGTGGTACAGGCAGATGTTTAGGGCTCTACCTATTGCATGAACCTAGTTTAGGGAAGGAGTTTATTGCAGTGCCAGGCTGGCCAATAGGTTTCACATTACGTCAGTTCCCATTGGTTGGTAGTGGTTGCCTACAGTGATGTGTCGAAAAGGATTCTGAGGCTGAGTCTGGACTCAAGAAATAGTATCTTGACTAATTAGCAGTATCTGTCAAGACAGACTTGAGAAGTGGTGACAGGACTCCTACATATTTTCCACATATGTCCATTAGTTTTTGAGAGCATGGGCTTTGGAGGTCCATAGACCTACCTTAAGACCTGACTCAACCTCTCCACTCAACCTTCTGGGCCTTGGTTTCCTCATCTACTATCCAAAGACCATGATACTAACTGCCTCATGGAGTTGTTCCTTTTCTTTCCCAACCTAAATTTATTTTCATGTGAAAAGAAGCTGTAATCCTCATCTAAGAGAACAAACCATTCAGAGAAAAATATTAACAGCATCCATTCTAGGCTTAACAATTTTATCAGCAAAGTAGCAAATTGCAATAGAGGAAGGGCTGAGGTTAGAAATAGGAATCTTGGAGTCTGGCCCAGTTCTGCTTTGATAATTTGTTCTAGAGCTTCAGAGATGCGGAAGAGTTCTCATTCCTAAAGGAAGTCCAATGCAATGTACTGATCATAGGGTCTTCATTAGACAGAAGCTGGCATGAGTTGATGGCACTTGAAAATCAGCAAGAAATTCTCCAATAGAATTTATCGACTTTCCTTAAACGTGTGTCCTGTTTGTCAGTTCTATATGACCTATGGCAACAGGAGCAGGTCAGTTAATTTTGGAAATAATCACTTCTTAATCTATAGAACTAGATTGTTGAAACAATTCTTTTAAAAAAGAGTAACTTTTGCCCTGGCTGGGTGGGTCAGTTGGTTGGAGTGTCATCCCATGCACCAAAAGGTTGCAGGTCTGATCCCTGGTCAAGGCACATACCTAGGTGGCAAGTTCGATCCACAGTTGGGGCATGTATAGAAGGCAACTGATCAATGTTTCTCTCTCACATTGAGGTTTCTCTCTCTCTCCGTGCCCCCTTCCCCTTTCCTCTCTAAAATCAATAAACATATCCTCAGGTGAAGATAAAAAAGAGAGTAACTTTTATATTGGGGAAAGAAATACAGGAACTATTTTTGTCAGTTTCCCAATTTACTATAATGGTATATTGCCTTTATAATAATGAAAATAGTAGTAATAATATAATAAAGGAGTTGACATCTGTTTGCAATGTTATTCTCCTTAGAATCAACTTATTTTTTTTATTTTTCCATCATCTTTTTTTATCTCACTTTTTAAAGCTTTTGCAATGCTTTTATTTTTTTATATTTTAATTTTCATAAGCAGCTTCAGATTCCTTGCAGAATTTGATGTGTATGTTTATCATGTGCATGCTTTGTTTATGATAATGACTGAGGTATGCTGGGAAATCCCACCCTGAAATACATGCTCCTCATGTCTGAAATTCCACTTTTCTTCTAATAGTGGAATCTATTCCTCTCATTTGTGTTGTCTTTTCAGTTACAAATGCTCCTGGGAGGGACAGCAGCTTAGGTCCCCAAACCTTGGTGCAGCAGAGTTTATTGGAGGTTTTCCAGAAGTTACAAGAATAGCTTGACAGTACCTAGGCCTCTGAGGAGGGTGAAAAGGAGCCTGGAACCAGTCTCAGTCAAAACCTTACAATACAGAAAGACTACTTCTCAAATCCCTCCATTATATCTGTCAACCATTAAAGGTATCATATTCATAGGAATTCATTGCTTGAAATTTGTGTTATAAACACAACTTAAATTTTAAAATATCTTTGTAAGTAATTAAATCATTATTACTTGGTCAGAGGCAAGCTGAACTCAAGTCTATGGTTTTTGCTCATGATCCATAGCATGTAGATGGTGTGTGCTGTCTTACTCCTTAAATCTGGGAAGATGTGTTTCATATTGTTTTTGAGCTCATGTATTTCTAATTTTCTCTTTTGATTGTGAAAATGGCATTCTGAGATCTAATGATAATGAATGAATATACATATGTAATATTCATTTTACATATGAATACACACACATAAAACACATATGGAACAACCCATATATCTTGTTTAAGCTGTTCTTTCAGGAAGATTTATAACACTTTGCTTTACAAAGAAAGTTTAAATAAAAGAGAGAAAATGAAACGAAACAGTGACTGTTCCCTAGTGCAATTACTCTGTCAAATACCCTCCTAGGGAAAGGAATTTGCTCTTATTGTGAAATAAATTAATATAGAAGCCAGACTCCTGCAGTAACTTTTCTTTATCCCCAGGCAGTATTTTCCCACTACTGCTCTCAAAATTCACTTTTGGCAATACACATATGGAAGGTTAGAAATAGCTAGAAATTATATGTTACAATTTTAAATATATTCCCATTTCCAAAAACGTTAGCAGCTCCCCAAATTATCAGGGTGTGTACAATCATTTAGAGATTGCCCCAGAAATCAATTGCTCATCTATTTCATCTCCGGGGAAAAGAAAGAGCTTTCTCTCACCATCCTTTCAACTTCCACAAATCAGGATTTTTGTCCCAGCTGCTGCCACTTGCCTAGAAAATTTGGAAGGACAAGGGCCATTGGGCCGCAAGAAGAGTACAGAAATGGCCAAGCTCAGTTAATCCTTTTCCAAAACCTACAGCTCAGCCTTCCCTGAGTACATCCACCACCCACGCTGCCAGCACATGCCCCCATGTGACTCCTAATTAGGCATTCCCCGCTAAATTAATACCCCATTAGCCTCACACTCGGTTAACATCAAACCACTGGACAAAATTCTCTTCACCTCAGCCAGATTATGAATGAATTTACAATCAGTTGCTGAAATCCATGCTGGGTGAAATTCATTCTAAACTAATCTGAAATCAACAACACAAGAGCAGTATATGCAAAACTGATTAGAGGACGTCTTAACCAAACTACAGAGCAAAGCACCGTCTTTAGGAGGAAGTTAATGTGGCAGAAGGGGGTGGAATCTGGGACATACAGTGCAAATAAATACGAGGCCTGGAAATGAAGACAGTGACTGAAAGTCCCATTTGGGCCTTTATGATTGAAGAGCCCGTGCCTGGCCTTTCCATGTCATGGGAGCCTCAGTGATGAGCTAGTTCAAGCCTCCTTATGTGGCTCCCTCTTAGGCAGATATTTCTGTCTCTAAGTGAAAAAATTATAATGGTAGAGCAACAACTCACATTTACTAAGTTCTTACTCTTTGCCTGGCTTTTATATAAGAGCTTTATGTGTTTTAACTTAATTCACATATCCTGAAAGGTAGATATCAGTACTACCTCCATTTAATGGGAAAGAAAACAGACATAAGATCATAAATATTACTGCAAAGAACAGAGAGGAAGCAATTCCTACAGATCACAGGCACTATGTCCTACACCATGAGCACTATCCACTAGAAAGATTGTAAAATTCTAACAGGTTCAATAATAATAAGGATCATGATCCATCATTTATTAAGCACAAACTATGTTCCTTTGGTGGGTGTGTATGAAAGAGTAGTATATTGGCACTCCTATTTTTAGAATCATGCTGAGTCCTGCACTCATGAATGAAACAATGGTGGTAAGATCATAAAAGTGGCTAAGAGCAAGCCATTGGAGTCAGACACTCTGCCACCAAGCCTAAGCCCCACCACTGCTAACTGTGTGACCATGCACAAATTACGTGATCTCTCTAAGTCTCGTCTATACGAGGGGGCACCCAAAAAACCTGAATTGTCTTCTGAAGGGCAGCCTCCTTGTAGTACAGCCTTCCCCTGCTAGGTGTGTGTTCTAGGAACCCATCTATATCAGTGTACCAGCTGGTGCTATTGTGAGAGGCTGTGTTCGGCTTCAGTGAATTATTTTTGAAGACTCATTCAACACATTTGCCCATTTCATGATAGGTGATTTACGAGCACACCTGCTCACACCAAGTTTACTTGCCCACACCACACTGATGATTCACCAGTTTTTGACCAAAAATGGCATGATCCCATGCCCCACCCTTCCTATTCACCGGATCTTGCCCCTAGCAACTTTTTTTTGTTTCCCCAGATGAAAAAAGTGCTCAAAGGGAAATGTTTTGCTAATGTGAAAGAGGTGAAACAAAAAAATAGCAGGAATACTAAAAGGCATTGAAATCAACTAGTTCAAAAACTGTTTTGAGCCATGGAAAAAAAAACATCTCAATCGGTGTATTGCATCAAATGGAGAGTATTTTGAAGGTGACTGAAGTTTAAACATGTAAGAATAAAGATACAATTTTTAATAAATAAACTTCGGTTTCCTTGGGTCCCCCCTCATATACTGAAAACAATAATGGCACCTACTTATTGGGGTGGTTGTAAGAACAAAAAGGAGTACATTTAAGAATGCTGCTTATAACAGGGCCTAGTGCATACTGAAAGTTAAGTAAATGTTGTAATTATTTGCATCTGTTGACAGAGAAAAGATTTGAATGGTCACTACGTATGCTGGACAGTGTGACTACTCTACTAAAAATGTAACTTGTTGCATTGTGGTTTTATACCAATAATCATTAAGAGACAATAGAGTTTTCTTTTTTTTATGGTGCTGATTTAATTTCCTTTTCTTGGGCATTTAAGAGAGCACATCTTTTGACACAGTTCTGGCATTTTCTGTAAATTGCACAGACTGAAGGAGACAAATTCACTGGATGGATGGAGGAGGAAGGGCTGCAGAAACCAAGACTGGAAAAGCATTATAAAATTCTACAAAATTATAGATATTCTTAAAAGGAGTATTAAGACATGTTATTCTTTTCTATTAATTCTTATAAATAATACATTCTCATTGTACAAAATTTAGAAAACAGGAAAAAGTCAAAATGTTTTTAAGCAAAAAGAAGAAAACTCTCTCCCATTATCTTATCCTGTTACCTTTCTGAGAATAGCTCTGCGGTGGAGCGCACTGCCATGGCCATGCCAAGTGAGACTAGAAGGTGCCCATTCTGATTGGCTAGTGCCTGCTGTGACAATGGTTAAATATTTTATATACTAAGTTATCCTTATGTCTGTGTGCATGTTTCATTCCTATATATTTATTTTTAATAATATTTGAACATTGGTTTACTCAGATTTTTAAATTGTTTTTATTACTTATATAATGAACTTTTCCTGTCATTAGGCATTGCTTGAGGACACCATTTTAAAATCATCTACTAATAATGCAATGGAATACACACACCATGACTTAATTAACCATTCTACTACTGTTCAATATTCATATAGTTTCCAATTATTTTGTTATTATAAATATCTTTGTACATAAAACTTTGAAGAGCTAATGTGCTGTCATTGGAGGCACTTTATTTACTTTCAGAGAAAAATAACATTGTAATTTTAGAATAAGTTACTACTTCTACAAATTGCTGGGTTAGTTGGTATGTGTGTGGGGATTCTGCTACTAGGAACAAAGTTCATACCAGCCTTACATATAACATTAAATGTAAATGAATGTAAAAGTGTCCTATAAATGATAACTTGCTATATATAGAACTATACTTGTTTTACTATTATTATTTATGGTAGTGTTACTATGATCAACCACTAGTATTACAAACTTTCTGGATTCCATCATGACTTTTAGACCTTTAGGGATTTTTAAACCTCACAACAACATAGTTATTGCTCACCTAAAGAACATTAGGATGCATTTTTTTCTGCCTATACATAATAATACTGCATATCCTTTTCCTGACCCCTGTTTGATGATTTCACCACTGCAAACCCCAAATTTTGGCATAACAAGCACAAGAACACATTTCATTAATCACCTGGCCAAGAACAAAAAGAAAAGTAAAATGGACATCTGTTACAGCTGTTTAGCACACAGTCTCCCTCCTCTGGATACCAATACCCTGAATTTCTGACTTGGGCAAGCCATCCCTCTAATATAGATACAGGGGTGCTCCCTGAGAGCTTCACCAACTCAGCTTCTCCATCCTCAGCCACAGTGATGTGCTCAGGGGTGGTCATACAGCCCAACGTGAGCCAATGAAACCAAAGTGTTTCCACTCTTATAGGAGAGCTACCAAAAGGAGCCATCATGTTTTTTCTGGATTTGTTGGTGTGAACATCTGGTACTGTTGACATCAGTTTGATGCCATGATGGGAAGCCTAGAACCTTCTAAGAAACTATGAGGTGGAACCTGAGGATGGAGTCAGCACTAGACAAGGCCAAGCAGAGACAGAAGGAAACTAGGTCAACCTTCTGATTTGAGAAAGACTAAAGATAACCTGAAAACCTTCCTATGACAGATATCTAGAAATGCTGGATATATGTTATTTTCTTAATGCAAATATGAGCTTATACACAGGAGAAAAATGTGTGTGTGTATACACACACACACACATACACACTGAGAGAGAAGGAAAGGAGGGGTGAGAAAGAGAGAGCGGTATCAAGCCATAAGTTAGCATGTTTAGTCTCAATCCTATGAAATAACCTAGCTGCAGAGGGAGTAGTAGAAAACAAGTAAAGATCATTAAAAGTGAGCTAATCAGCTCAGATTGCCCACCTAGAAGATAATGAGTTAGTCATGGTAGTCACATGAGTGAGGGCCATCCCTTTCTTTCTAAACAGCCAAGGAAAACTTAAGTAAGGGAGGGGTGTGACCAGCACAGCAGAAGAAATTGGAGATGGGGATTTTCTGAAAGAAGTAACTTGTATAAATGACCCATGGACGTGGACAACGGGGTGGGGATTGACTGTGGGAGAGGGGATAGGGTGGGCGGGATAGGGGAGGGCAAAGGGGAAAAAATGGGACAACTAATAGAACGACAATAATTTATTTTTTAATTTGTTTTAAAAGAATGAAAGGAAATGATTCCCAGGCCTTGTTAAGACATCCGTTTGGTTACCTACTAATATAATTTTTAGTTCTTTCAAGCAAGCGGATTTTATGCTGACTCATCTTTAAGTTGTAATCTTTGCCATATGTTAATGACACTGGCTGTACATGAGATAATCAATTATTTTCAGCAGCTTATATCTTAAATGTTATGCTGGTCATCTTAATTATTAGCTTAAATACCAGCTTGGTGATGGATTCGCCTTTTAACTTTTCTGTATTAAAAAGAGCAAAATTGGGAAATCGAAATACACCCCATATAGATTTTTCAGTACTTAGTGAAAGTTAGTAATGGCACAGTTGTAGCTGAGTTGGCATTTAAACATGTATCTGCTGACCTTGAATTGCAAAGCAAGTTCTTGTTCCTTAAAATGTTGGAATATAAAAGTTATATTAGATCAATTATTTTAATCATTTTTGTTAAAGTTTATCTGTCTCAATTTTGGTGTATTGGTATTAAAACCCACTATTTCTTTTAGTCTCATGTTCCCTCATTAGTATTCATTAAAATACTTTAAAAGGTTTGAGCTACTTCCACCTTCACTGAAAATAATAATTTGTGCTTTGGACTAACGTAGTGACACCTCAAAGATGGGCTGAAGTAACAAATCAGGATGGACTTCAACTCTCCTTAGCAAGGACCTATACTTCCCCACCCTGCAGCAGAAGAACATCACGTTGTTCTTGTGTCAATCAACAGTCTTCTTGCCTGATGAAGGTCCAAGAATAAACACCAGAGATGATTACTTCAGTCCCAAGCAGGGTTCCTTAATACAGAGGCCTCAGAAGGGTTTCAGAAATTTTGTGAACCTCCTAAATTAGTATGCAAGAGTTTGGGTGCAGGTGTGTGAGTAAATTTTCGGGGGGTGCAGGTTTTATTAGATTCTCAAAGGAAGCTTTGATGATGATGATGGTAATGGTAGTAGTGATGCTAATAATTTTGAACCCTAAGACTATGAAATGGAATTTTGTCTACATTAACTTCAAAAAGTAGGGGAGGCAGTAGGTAAGTGGTAATAATTTTTGAAGTCATTTGATGAGCATATGGAGGGTCCTATTTCCCATAAGAAAACATTTTAAGCATAAATAAAGAAATGCTGACAAGTCTGGGTTCACCTCTCTCCTGGACCTGTGAGGCCAGGTCATGAATGTCCACTGCCAGTACCAAGTGGTGTATCTTAAGGTAAGGAGACAGATTTTAAAAAGAACCACTGTTAGGAAACATGATCAATAGTTCTGGCTCACTGTGCACAGATACAGCAGACTGCAGCCCAAAGATGACCCACACACAAGTGATCCCAAGCACCCAATACTTTGTCCCCACTCTACCAGAAAGTACACAGTCATGCAGGTCAGATTAAAAACCTTGGTACTAAAGGTGACCTAGACTTGGCCTCTCCTCAAGTCAACTCCCCAAAGTGACCCAGGATGCTCTAAAGTCAGGACTGGGTGGCCTGTGGGGAGGCTCTCCAAGGAAACCTATAGTTTCCCTATAGAATGTAGAGTTTAGGGGCGCCACCAACACAAAAACCTCCACAGGAACTGGCTTGGGTATGACCATTGCTCTGGCTTCCCTTTTGTGCTGCTTCTTGTATTTGATCCACAGAGTTGCCCCATCCACACCAGCTCCCCTCTCTCTGTGTTGGTTCCCTACAATCTAACCTGTCTAGCTCAGTGCTCTGGTTAGCCTCCATTTATTCATTCACTCAGCAATCCCTTGCCTCTAAAAAGCTCAATGGTCCAGGCCCTGGATACCAGAATATTTAGGTTTCAAACCACAAGGCCAAGCCCTAAAAAAATTCATAGCTCCTGAAAACATTATTATAACATTTGCCTTGAATCCAAAGCCTTCCCAGTGTGAAGAGATTCTAGTGCTTCTGAGTTACACACCTGGTTTGAATCACATTCCTACACAGGCTGGTCAAGAAAAAAAACTTTCTCACCCTGACTGAGAACCCGGCAATGTCTCCATAAAGGACAACTCCATGTACCCCAACAGGGGCCGGAACTTGCAGCCCAGGCATGTGCCCTGACTGGGAATTGAACTGATGCCTTTCTGCTTTGCAGGACGATGTCCAACCCACTGAGCCACACTGGTCAGAGCTATTTTTTAACATCTATACAGTGGCAGTCCCTGTGCCTCATACCATACACACCTCATTTAGTCCTCATGACAATTCTGTGATGTACTCACTACTACATTTTTACAGGTGAAAAACTGAGATTTGGAGAATTTCATAAATGTAGTAGTAGCAAAGCTAAGATCATGCTCCTGACATTTGTTTTATGTACCTCCCAGATATCTTATGAAAATTACATTTTTTTCTGTAAAGTTTCCTTAAGATGCGCAGATGAACTTTATACATCAGATTAAGCCCCTTGGATGTAACAAGCCATCTGCCCACTGACCATTATTTCCCTTGTGACAGGTAGCAAGAGTTTGAAAAAATACCAAGCAATATTTTTAAAAATTCATTTATTCATTCTACATTTATTGAGCATCTGCTATGTGGTGGGTGCTATACTGAGTGCAAACATCACATTGGCCCTTCACCTGCCATACATGAAAAGATGCCAGAGGACATCAAAACACTGAAACTCGTGTAGAATAACCTTGACACTAGCCACATGTCTTCCATGTCCTGTGTCTCCTCTTTCAGTGGCTTCTCCATCTTCTTTTTTTCTGATACACAAAGTGCTCATGCTCTCTGTCCAACCCCCCACCCCCACCCATCAAAATTCACTTTAAGGACAGACCTTAATCAATCATTTACACTTCAGTGGGAATTTCATTGTATGAAAGGGCATCTCCTAGGGCTTTTAAAACCCCAGCTTCCAATGGGAAAAATAAAGTGGTTCTTCATTTAAGAAATTCCAGACATTGGCAAGCATGCCTGAAATTAAAACGTAGAAATAGCCAAAATGCCTTCCCAGAATCATATTTAATCCATGAAGAGATTTGAAGGGAAGCATATTTGAGAAAAAACAATTACAGTATTCCCTCACTTATCGTGGGTTTAATGTTCGAGACACCCCCACCCCCACCCCGCAACAGGTGAAAATCCCGAAGTAGGAACCTTATATTTATTTTACTATTTATATATTTTTAAGGCTTTATAAACCCTTCCCACACACTTATAAACAGTTCCCAGTCCCTTACTAACCTTTCCCACTCCCTTATTAACCTTTCCCACAATTTTATAAACACTATTTATGTTCTTAAATATATTCTACACTCTTAAACTTACGTAACTTTAACATATACGTATACAGTACCACAAAATCCTGTGATCCAGCAAAAATCCGCGATAAATTATTAAATGTAATATTTTTAAATCCCGCGATACAGGGAGACCGCGATAAGTGAACCATGATATAGAGAGGGACTACTGTATAACCCAAAATTTTATTATCTGCCCTATCTGGTTTTCTTTATCTACTGGAAGAAGGTGCCTTCCTGTTTTTCTGAGATCTCTGGCATGACCTTTCCAAAATAATTATTTCCAGAGTTTCACCTGCCTTAAATCCCTAGCATAGTGATTCTCTCAGAGGAGACCAAACTCCCCAGGTAGGACATGGAAACAGTATGTAGTTTGAGAAAACATATTCAACATTAAGTTTTTATAGTTGAAAAATGAAAACACAACCATTATTTTCATAGCACAGAAACTAAAGTCCAAAAAATGGGTTTAGCTGGTGGATACACAGAAAACATTGATTTTTGATGGAGATGGTGGTGGTAAGGGGAGGTGATAAGGAGTGTATCATAATCCTGGCAGTGAAGAAAGGAAATTTTAGGTAAATCAAAATAAAGCATAGGCTTTAAAATGTTGAAAAACACTGGCCTATTCTGTGCTCAATTTACGTGTTGAATGAGTAAATAAATATGTCTAATTTCCATCATCTTCTTAGCAATTTCATATATGGTTTACTACCCCAGATCCCTTCAATTAAGCCCTCTGCATCTCCAAAAGAACCACTGTGGCCCTAATCATGGCTTAACCCTATGCAATTGTTTTGAATCACACAACAGATTTCAACATCTGTGGTCATCGTTATGCCACATGAAGGAGAAAGCTGGAATGTTGTGCCTAATCCCAAGATCCAAAGCCAATGCAGCCAGCACAAGAACTGCGCCGCATCAGAGACCTGAAGGACTGATGTAAATCTTTATGACCCCAGTGTCTTGGATCCACACCAAGGGTATACAAACTAGGTTCCCTCTACAGTAAGGCAGGTTCCAGTTCTTAAAATTTTATAGTGAATTTAGGTGTCTGCTCTACATAGTCTCTGCTTTAATCTCTTCACCCTGGACCTTGACCCAATACCTCTACCAGCAAACTAGCCACCAGCTCCCCAGCTGTGGCAATGGCACCCAGGGACTCTGGGTGATCTGTCACAAGAAGCTGGTCTTCTTCCTTTTCTAAGACTTCTAAGTAATACCAGGAGAGCCATATTCTGTTCAAATGCACGCGAATGGTTGAGGGTTTCAGTAGGAAGCACAACTTGAGGACTATTCCTTTTGGTTTGTTTTTCTGGAAATCTAAGGACATAGTGAACAAATGGAATGGATGGGATCTTTAAATTGCCTTGCTGACTGGTGACCCCCACCCAGGAGGGGGTGCTGATCCCTTCTTGGTCAGAGACGATGCTCCACAGCCAACTGCAGGTTGACCTCCTGCAGTAGCATTTGGGGATTCAAAAACCAGGCCTTCCAGGGTGAAGAAAGAGGAAATAAACTTTCCCTTCTCCTCAAACTTCAATGTGTATAGGAATCACCTGGGGATCTTGTTAAAATATAGACTCTGATTCCATAGGTTGGGATAGGGCCTGAGAGTCTGCATTTTTAACAAGGTCCAGGTGAGAGGCTGATGCTCTAGGTCACCTGACCTTAACTTTGAGTAGCAAGGAAATACGTATAACACACCAATTACTCAGAGCACCCCCCTGAGGAGTGGGGGTTTAGGGAAGGGGAGGGTCCTAGGAAGAAAGTAGAATCATATATTTGCTATTTTATGGACTTGTGTATTATTCACTTTTTGCCTTTGTGTCCTATCTTTGTAATTTTAAAAAGGTCAAATACATAATCTCTTTTTTTTTGATCCTCACAGGAGAATATGCTTATTGATTTTACAGAGAAGAAGAGAGAGACAGGAAGAAAGAGAGATATCAATTTGTTGCCTCCCATATGCACCTCAAAAGGGAACCAAACACACCTGCCACTTTTTGGCATATGATACAACTCTGCAACCAACTGAGCCACCAGGCCAGGGGCATAATCTCTTCTTTAGGCAGGGGGTTGGGGGAAGAAAAGGACAAAGAACCAGCGCTAAGTTTTGTTTTGTTCTGTTTATTACCAAATAGGTATTTGCTCACACCCTACATGAGTGTGTGAACAGAAAGGGGGCCACATTAAACCCAACAAGTTCAGGGGAGGCCTCCATGGCAGCCTTACAAACTCAGAGACCTCAAGTAACCACACAGTATGATCTGAAATTAAAAACTTTCTAACTAAAAGCAGGTCATGGCATGTAGTCTTGCCCTAGGCTTGAATCTTCCCTGACAAAAGTTAATCTTTACCTTAATCAAGCCCATCTATTGTCTTTTTGCATCTAGGACAACATACCTTCGAATGTCAGATTTCCTTTTTCCAGCCCCGCAAAGCACAGACGCCTGCACCAGCACGAGACTGCAAATCCCCCCATTGTTGTTACCATGCTCATTGTTGACTGTTAGCTATGGTGTAGCCACCTGTGTAAAAGAAATATGTGTCTATCATTTTATTTTCTCCCCAATCCCAGAGGTTCCCGCGACCCCACCACCCTGCTTTACTTTCTCCCTCCTTCCAACTCTATCTCCAATGGATTTTATGTAACCCACTTACTTCCTATCCTTTGTAATGTATAAAATAAGGTGAAAACTGCCATTTTCCGGAGCATTTTCTCAATCTGATGAGGTTTTGTTTCTCAGCAATTGTTGTCAGTCTGGCTCAAATAAAATCATAAAAAGTTCTTACAGATTTGGACGTTTCTTAAATTGACAGTGTATGGCTCAGGAATTCTGGGTTATCACAATTTGACACTCCAGTATGTGGGAACCAGGAGGCTCTTTCTAAACAGAAGAACTGACCCTAGTAATGGTCAGATCTTGATGCAATCTGTGTCTCACAAACCAAAAAACATGGAGGGTTACATGCCAAGGGGCCCAAGGTCACATGATTACCATGGTGCATCTCCCTGGATAGGCAGAGATTTGGAGGAGGCAGTTAACATGCATAACGGAACTGGCAAATAATTTAAACATAATTTATATCAAAACAAACATAGATATCTTATGTAGCAGAATTCAGATGTTAAATACATTTTTCAGATAAAACAGGCAATTAAAAGAATTTCTCTTCCCCCACCCCACCCCCCACCACCACCTGCCAGACCTCAGTCTGCCTACGGCAACCTGGGGAAAAAATTGGCAAGTTGTTAACCCATGTGAACCACAGTGGGACTGAGACTAATGATGCTGACAGGTAGATGCCCCCCCTCCAGCAACAGCAGTGTTTCCCAAAACCATATACCCTACTCAGTCATCAAAGGGGGGTTTACCTGTCCTATCCCAACTACGCATTACTCCATAATTCTACAGTCACAGATTTTCAATTGAACTAAATATCACCGACTACTTGTCCCACAAACACATGCTTACAACTACATTCATTTCAAAATCTCCTTGGCTTCACCCCCTAATCTTTCCAGACTAGCTCTCACATTACATCCATGTCCATGCATCTCTGGAGAGGAAGCTGACCAACTCCCCAGCTTTTTCTTTGTGTAAAAGGTCCAGCCTTTAAATCCTGTCATCGCCAATGATGCCAATCATCTCCTGAGGCCATTGTCTATCCACCTTGGCTCAGCCCTCATCTTCTCTCACCTAGATCATTGGCATGGCCTCCAAGCCAGTCTCACTGTTCCAGGCTTTTCCCACCTCAATATTCCCTCCCCACACTGACTGCTGAAGGGGATAAATAAATAAAACGGGAACACAAACATTCCTTGTTTAAGACCTTTGACTGACCACCATTTCTTATTCCCATCCCTCTCTATGAATCATATCTAAAGTCCCAAACCAAGCTTTCTAAAGGCCCTTTATAATGTGGTCACCAAAATGCTTTTCCAGCGTCACCTGCCCACCCCTTTTTACAGCTCCTCTTCTCCTTGGCATTCTCTGACCACCCTATGTGGTGCCAAGGCCACTACTTTTCACACAGTGTTCTTTCAGCCTAGAATGATTCTTTCACCTTCTTCACCTGATGAAATCTCCTTTCCTCCCAAATCCTGCTTAAATGTTACATAATTTATGGAACATTCTGCTGACCTCGTGTTAAATTCACCCTTCTCCCTCCTGACTCCCACAATACACCTTACACTGGCCTCAGTCATTGCCCAACAGCCAAGTGTCAGCATCTCTGTAGCCCCAGAGCCTAGCCTATAACAGCCCATTGAATGAATGCATGAGTTAATGAAAGGTTGCTTTTCTACCCAGGTTTCTGTGTATTCCATGCTTTCTGACCCAAGCAGGGGCCTGTGGACCCCATTTGAGGAGAGACAGGAATGAGAGACCATCAACCATTTCTCCCCAGTTGAAAATCCTCCCCTTAGCCCAAGGGAATGCTGTGAACCAAACCCTTACATGGAGACCTTGGTCTTGCTTCCCTGGGTCCCTTATATCAGACCAACTGGTGACATGACTACTTTCCAGCAGTGGGATGAGGTCAGAGGGAGCAGACACATTTCTGGGCAAGAATTCAAGATAGAAAAATTAGGTGTCTCGAACCTTTCTGAAATCAAGGTTTCAAAATGCTATGAATGAATTCCCAGGACATAAAAGTATAAACGAACTAGACGTCCTAGTGACTGTGATTAGAACTGTGTGTGCTAGCACACATTGGGTCTCTAATACTTATGTCTACACCAGCCAGTGCTGCCTTGAGTTGGAATATGAATGTTTCTGATGTATGTCATGTCTTCCTAACCAAAGTGTAAGCTCCTTGTGAGCGTACACTACATTTCTATTTACAATGGCTTAACTTTCTGGGCCTAATGCTATCCTTTCAATATAGGAAAATTCTGATAAATAGTTAATGATCAAGGGTTGGCTGTATACAAGAGTGTCTATATATATTGAATAATTTTTTCTCTTATACTTTGCCTACAGCTTTCACTTAAAATATGGAAAGAGATGGAACCAATTGGATTTTGCAAACAAACAGGCATACAGGCCTGTGCTGATGCCTAAATGGGTTTTGCTTTTGGTCCTGCTGGAGGCAGGGGGATAGATTAGTTAACTCCTGCAGCGGTCTTCCAGCCCTGTGGTTTCATTGCGCATTTCCTCCTGAGAGAGCGTATGCAGTCAACTATATAACCCGAAGCTGAAGCGTCACTGTGGATTGGATCTGGCATCCAGAAGACACATTGGTGAATCTTAAGTGTGTTAATATGGATAATTTAAATCTTATAAATAGTTTCCCATAATGTGTTTCTTGCCTGAGGGGGTCTTTTGGTGGGAATGCAGTACAATCAGGCTTGAGTTTGCAACTTAAAAAGGAACACAGAATATAAGTATAAAATTTTACATAGCTTTTTCTTCCACAAGCTTATATTTGTTGAAAAGCTGGTAGTAAGTCAAGGGAAAATGAAGTTGTAAAAGAGACATTGTGAAGTTGCTCAAGCTCTCTGTGGGTTCTTCCTCATTAAATCCGTGTGGTTTCCAAATCAAAAGCTAATTATTTCAAGTACTCACTGGAGATGCGGAGCCTGCCGGCGCCGAGAGGGCTCATTCTGGATCCTCAATGATCAGCAGGTAAAATTTGGGGGATGACACCTAGAGAAAGAATAAAGCAGAAAAAAATATGTCACATTACTGCCCTATTTCCAACTTAGAAATAAACAGAAGAAAACTTAAGTTGGGCTTTAAGAACTCGTTTAATAATCATTTCCACATTGCTCGTTTCTTTTTAAGTATATGTCTTCATTATCTGCTAAAACAAGTGTCCAGATTAGAAAAGAGGTTTTTACACAGACTGCTCCCTATGTGTACTTAGAATTTTCTGGAGAAGTTTCACACCCAGGAGTCATTCTATAAGATGTGTGGGTAGTCAGTGCCCTAGGAGAACCCTCTTGAACTAATTCAGAAGGATTTATGTCCTTGCATTACTTGGTCACCAGATCCAGACGTCCTCAGCAGAAAATGCTGAACAGCTTTATATTTCTAATTTGCAGTTCACTTCATAATTATCACAGAAATTAAACAACATGAGAGGTTCATGAAATTTTTTTTGAAATATGAGAAAGTTGGTGGAATAGCAATGTTTGAAAATGCAGGTTCTAGAGTCAAACCATGTTGACTTAATTCAAAACTCCACCATTTAATGAAGGTGTAGTCTCAGCCTCCTGTTTACCAAATGAGATTATAACAGTATCAGCTTCATAGGGTGCTGGAGAGAATTAAATGGGAAAATGTAATCGAAGTCCTTGAATATGGTAAGTTCTCAGTACAAATTTTCTGTTATTTTAAACATGTGAGATTTGTGGTACAAGGAGCCTAACCTACAAAGAAAATAGTTTATGATCTTAATTTCTAGTTAATTTATAAATTATTTTAAAAGTCTCAATATAGAGGGTTGAATGAAAAGCATATATCACATCTATAATTAATTTAAATATTTTGATAATCAATTGTTCCTCTAAATCCTATGCTTTTAAGCAAACTATAATTCTATAGTGATTTTATTTCTACACATGACCACCGTGAGAGGGACCCATAGTCTCTCCAGGGTGTTCTTCTCCCTGGAAGGCTCTTGTCCCCTCCATGAGGCTGACTGGTCAGGCTCACAGCACTGAAATGACACCATAGTGAACAGGTGATAGACTGAAAGGCAGGGTCCTGAGTCTGCTGCCAAATAGCATGAAATTTTGATGGAGTCACTTCATTTCTCTGGGATTTGACTTCCTCGCCTTAAAAATGAAAAGACTAAATTAGATGGCTCTGTTGTCCCCTTCCTTTCTCATGTTTCATACTCCTACCCTTAATAACAAAATACTTGATGTTCTGAATAACTAAACATTCTAGTTACCTGACAAATAATATTAGTACCACATATTATAAATGTTTAAGAAAGAGATGTTGCTCATCAACAGTGGCTTTGTCTTAAAATTAAAACTATAATGTACACAATGTACTCTTGATTTGATGACTCAGGTGGCATTTCAGGATTTGACAGTGCCAGAAGTTTGTCATTAGAGACACAAACCACAACACTGTACCACGGAATAGGAGAACATATTCACCGATGGTTTATCTGATATGGGGTTCATAACCAAAATTTATAAATAACTCATACAATTCGACACCAAGAAATAAACGATTCAATTTAAAAATATGCAAAGGACCTGAATAGACACTTCTCAAAAGAGGGCATATAGATGGCCAATAAACATGTGAAAAGATGCTCAATGTCACTAATCATCAGAGAAATACAAATTAAATCAACAAATGAGATATCACCTCACACCTGTCAGAATGGCTATCATCAATAAATCAACAAACAAGAGTTGGTGAAGATTTGGAGAAAAGGGAACGCCAGTGCACTGTTAGTGGGAATGTAAATGGTGCAGCCACTGTAGAAAACAGTATGGAATTTCCTCAAAAATTAAAAATGGAACTGCCTTTAGATCCAGTGACTCTACTTCTGGTAATATATCAAAGAAACCCAAAATACTGATTCAAAAATATATATGCACCCCTATAGTCATTGCAGTGTTATTTATTATAAATAAGCCAAGCTATGGAAACAACCCAAGTTCCCATCAATAAATGAGTGGATAAAAAAAGTAGTGGTATATATATACAATGAAATATTACTCAGCCATAAAAAATGAATGAAATCTTACCATTTGTGACAGCATGAATGGACCTAGGAGTATTATGCTAAGTGAAACCAGTCAGTCAGAGAAAGACAAATATATGATTTGACATATATGTGGAATCTTAAGAAAAAACAAAATAAACAAACAAGAAAAAGAGAAACAGACTCATAGATACAGAGAACAGACTGGTGGTTCCAGAGGGGAAAGGGGTTGGAGGACTGGGTGAAAAAGATGAAGGAACTGAGAAGTACAGATTGGTAGTTATAGAATAGTCATGGGGATTAAAGTACAGCATAGAGAATATAGTCAACAATATTGTAATAACTATGCATGGTGTCAGGTGGGTACTAAATATATCAAGGGGAACACTTTGTGAAGTATATAATTGTCTACCACTATGCTGTACACCTGAAATTAATACAAAGTAATATTGAATATAAGCTGTGACTGAAAAAAATTTTAACATTAACAAAACCTCTACCACAAAGTGTACCTAATTATGTGAGCTTCGTTGTTGGATGTAAGGAGTTCTATATGAACTTAAGTTTGCTGCCCTGGTGTATTAGTTTTTTAGGAGTTCAAAGAGTAGCTCTTTTAAGGTATGAAATGTTTCATTAGGAGTCAGAACATCCAGCATATAATTCTGGTTCTAGTACTAACTAGTTCCATAACCTCAGACAAACCTGGCATACCACTCTGAATCTCTTTCTTCCACATACAGTATTCCCCCCTTATATGCATGGGATACATTCCAAGACCCCAGAAGACACCTGAAACCATAAATAGAGTCAAACCCTATATATACCTATATACCTTTGATAATGCTTAAACATAGCGTACTAGGAGTTATGTGAATGTGCACCCTTTCTCTCTCCCTCCAGTAATTTTTATATTTTTTCAGTCCAAACCCATTCCTGACTCTGTGTAACCATCCCTTACTCGCAGTAAGTGGCATGGTGTCACACATTTCAGGGATCCCTTGCTGAAGTTTTTACACAGGTTCAATGCCATCAACTGAAATACGTTTTCTGTTCCTGTCTTCCACCACAAATGTAATGCCTTTTCCATGTTAACTAAGCCCTTATCACACACTGAGATTGCAACTTTAGCTTTTGAGGTACAACAATAAAAACTAGCATGAATTGATTTTTCCTCCTTAACAATTTCACAGAGAGAAGATGTGTTCTTACCACAGATTTTAGCAAGCTCAGCATACAATTTTTTAATTTCCTTATTAAGTCAAGAACTTTCACTTTTTCACTTGAAGGAAGCACATTATGGCTTCTCTTTGGTGTATCCGAATTGCCAGCATCACTACTCTTACACTTCAGGGACATTATTAAGTACAATAAGGGTTACTTGAACACAAGCACTGCAATACACATCAGCCAATCAGATGACAAAAATGGCAACTAGTGCCTAACGGGTGGGAAGCACATGCTACAGCGAGGATACACTGGACAAAAGGATGACTCATGTCTGAGCAGGATGGAAAGGAATATGGCACTAGATTTCATCACCCTACTCGGTATAATGTGCCATTTAAAACTTATGAATTGTTTATTGCTAGAGTTTCCCACTTAATAGTTTTGGACCACAGTTGACCGCAGGTCATTGAAACCACAGAACGTGAAACCGTGGATAAGAGAGGGCTGCTGTAAAAAACGGGAAAGTTACAGCTGACCTGCCTGTGTCACAGGGTTGATGTGAGAAACAGGAGATATATGAAATGTGAAAATACATTGGAAAATAAAAACCAAAATATATATGTAATAACCTATTATTCTACTCTGTCAAAGAAATGAGACGATCAATTAATTCAAGTGGGACGGATGCAACATGCCAATTCTGTGAGGTAAAAGGTTGGCCAAATGGGTGCAGGGTCAGACTTTTCCATTCAGATGCTTGCTGCTCTGCCAATTCTGCCTAAGTCAACTCGAAGGTTAGCCTTTATGCTTCATATACTCTCCTTATTGATTAAGCTCTCATTTAGATACTTAGGTTTTAATAATATACCATATCTTCACCCACCACAAAGCAAACACTGGGAAGAGAGATCCATCATTAAAACCAACACATTTAACATCAAGAAGAAATTAAAAGGTAGTTAAGCATTCTCAACCAGTTACCACGCATGAAGACTCATATGTACATGTGTGTGGTAGCTTCTAGATCATAATGTAACAGAGGATCTCATTCACTTCACCTGAGTCCCTCTTTCTGGCCAGTCGGTTGCTACAACTTCATTGCGATGAATACTTCACTTTCTGATTTTCAAATGGAGGTGAGACACACTGTTCTGAGAACATTTTACACTTTCTGTGGAAAAGAAGGCAGCAAGCAAACATTGCAGGATTCTTCTCTAATCCATGAAATCAAAAATAAAGTTATAAAACCAAGCCCCACTGAAACAGTTGCAGCAATTAGGAAAGTCAATAGCATTGGACTAGTCATAGTCTAGAAACCACAAGAGCGCCCTCTTAGGAACATGGGTTCCTTTTCCTTTCTTCTTAAGTCCACATCTGAGTTTTGTCATCATTATTAAACACTTAACTGGACTGATTCAACTGACTGTCTATAGTTTGACAGCTTAAAGTACCAAGTTATTTAATTAACTCATTTTCAATTAGCACAGTCGCTGCTAACCTGGTGTAAATTAAGTCTCCTCAGACTCCAGAAAAAAGAGAGAAAGGAGGCCAATGGGATTGAGATTTCTGCTGCATATCTATCTCATTCTGTCAGAAGTTTTCAGTTCAGGTCAGACCCATAAAATAATGTATTTTTTGTGGGTAAGTGTGAACTGGCAGCCAGGTGCTGGGAGAGTGCTGAATCAGCCCAGAAGAGGGGGTGGAAGAAAAAAGAAAGTTTGGTTTGTAGGCTGGAGTGAGCAAAGGAGACAGAACCTGGCGAGAGTTATGTATTGCTCAAGGCGTGCACAGGTGGATGGAACCGCAGGCCAGGTCAGAAAAAGAGAAAGATTTATGTCCTGTGCAAACAAAAGGGCAGAAGAAAAATCACCAATCCGGTTGGGCAGCACTGAAGTGAAGGAAACAGCTGTTCATACAGTGAGGGGATGGTCAGGTAAGATGGGCTGGAAATAGTAATCAGGAGGCCATCTGCTGACCCTGGACGGCATGCCCTCAAGGCACAGAACAAATCCTGTCCTCCAGGAGGCCACACAGAGGGGCCAGTACCAGCCGGGCAAGTAAACAATGCCAGGACGAGACATTAAAGTTACATGAGCCTCATGTAAGAAGTGGCCCAGCGAGTTTACTTCCGAATGTGAAGTCAAGTGGAAACACAGTGTTTTCTTATTTGAGAACTTGGCAAATCCACTGTGCTGGGCCTCTCTGTGAAGCAAGAATGCAGAGAGGTAGTTCATCAAATGTCAATGCCCATTACCCATCACCTTATCCGGAGGCTGCTGCTCTGCCCCTCCTGGCAGCTGGTGGGGGTAGCCATCAGGCTTCTGCTTGGGCAGCTGCTGACTTGGGGATATTGCCATAGGACCCCAAGAACTTGCAGCCCGAATGAGGAGAGTGTATGCAGGATGGCCTTTGACCTTGGAAGGCAGCCCATCGGGCAATAGGATGGGCACAGAGAGGTAGGAGGAAGCAAGAGCAGGAACTGGCAATGACCTTGCATTAATAGGCAGCACACCCCACTGAAACGAAGGCCCACATGAGTGGGTCTTTGCTCTCAGGAAGTCGGCAGCAGCTGGGTCCCACCAATACTAATGAGCGTCATTATATCCCTTGTACTCAATTTCAGACAAAAGGTAAGAGAGAGAAAAGACTTATGTCAAAGCACAAAATACAGAACGTATGACCAAATGTCACTAAAGAATCATCTGATAATTGGTGGGACAGCACAAGCAATCAGAAGAGAGTTTTAACTGTCTAAAGTACTAAGAGTATTAAGATTAATAAGAATGAGTGAGTGTTGTGACCTTATTAGTTAGTGGCCAAAATACAAAGGTGAAGTCAAATCCTTGAATTACCTTCCCTTCTCTTTCCCTTATCCCATTTTTTCATATCTATGTCCTCATGGTGTTAAAATTTACACACACACACACATACACACTATATATACACATATATGGAAAGAGTAAAAGTAGTAACATATTGAAGTCTTAGTGTATGCCAGACCCTCTTCAATTTTTAACTCATTTTATCCTCAAAACACGCCTATGAGGTAGGCAATATTTCTATCCCTATTTCACAGATGAGGAAAATGAAGCACAGAGAGCTGACACTCCCTCGTAACACAGCTGGTATCTCAGCCAAGAACTGAACCAGGCATTTTGGATACCGAGCTAGCATCTTCAACCACAAGTTCTCATTCTTTAGTTGAGATACTGAGACTCAGTCCAGAAACTTTGGTGATAAAGAGGCTAATTTCCCATTCTGAGCTCCTCACAGCCAACCCTCTCTTTTTGCTCTCTATTCTCCAGCCCTCATGCCTATTGCTATCCAAGAGGTCATCATTCCCTCATTTCTAGCCCTTCAGATCCTTCTTTTTCTTCATGCCCCAGCTCAAGACTCAAGAGGTTAGCTAGCTGCATGCCAAACCCATTTCTTCTTCCTCCTGGGCCCCCGGCTAAATGGTATTTCCCATCCTACCTTGTATTTAGTGGTGACATGTGACTGTCTTCTAGCCAATGGAGTATGAATGAAAGTGGTAACACCACCTCTAGGCCTGGCTTATAAAACTGTTTGGGGAATCCTCCTTCTAGTTCAATGCAGATAATCATGGAGAGCAGTGAAAACACATGATAGAAGGGTCCTGATCCCTGATCCCTGATCCCTGATCAGAGCAAGGTTGCCCACTAATCAGGAACTTCCATCTGAGTCTTTCTGTAAGTGGGAAATAGTCTTCTGCCCATCGTGCCTGAGACTGGAAGCTTGTTTACCTCAACAGTGATCAGCAAACACCTGACTAAGAAGAACATTTAGAGATCCACCTCTACACTAGGCTCTTATTTTCATAACTTGGCTCCTGACCTTAAAGAATTCATAGAAAAGAGGGGGGGGGAAAGCAAGACATAAATAACAGGAGTAGAATATGAAAATTTTGCAATAAAAACATCTAATATTTTATAGGAACACAGCTGAAGGTAGAGTCAGAAAAAGCCATTAGAAATATAGTGACAGTTGAGGGAGAGGTGGAGTTGGTATTTCTCTCTGATAAGCCCTTCCCAACTATTCCTTCCCAGCCCTGAATCTCTACTCCCCCTCTCCTGCCACAACCTTGCTGGCTTGTGCCTCATTTTATGTTAAATGGTGAAAACTACACTAGAAAAATGAATCACAGTGCCTGCCACACTCACTATGCCTGTCCGAGGAAAATGTCCCCTTGATGCCCCATGCTAAGAGAAGATGTCCCAAGCTCTGCCTTGAGCATAACTTTTCTCCTGCTTAGACCTAGGGTGGCCCAGCCTTCAGGTTGACTAGAGTCTACTGGAGTGGTTTGGTGTCACGCTCTGCCCAATGGTAACTATCTAGGCCATTCGGATCCTCCCATTCTGAATGTGAATGGGGCGACCCTGAAGGAATGAGCCTTGGAGCAGGATGAAAAAGATGACAGGCTGAGATGACCGGAGACACAAGGCTGTGCCAAAGCCTCAGAATGCAGATCCTGCCACTGAGGGGTACATGGGTCAGCTGTTAGCAGCAAGCAGCAAATGGACTCTGGCTGATTGAAACAGAAAAGGGATTTGTTAAAAGAGTAACAAGAAGCTCACTGAAGCCCTCTGTCTTAGTCTGCTCTCGCTGCTGTCACCAAATGCCATAGACTAGGTGGCTTAAACACTAGGCATTTATATCTCACAGTTCTGGAGACTGGGAAGTCCAAGAGCAAGGTAACGACAGATTTAGTTCCTGCTGAGGCCCTGTTCTAGCTTACAGACAGCCATTCTCTTGCTGTGTCCCTAATGGCAGAGACAGAGATAGATAGATAGATGTAGAGACAGAGACAGAGCTCCAGCACTCTTGTCTATTCTTCTTATAAGGGCACTAATCACATCAGAGGGGCCTCAACCTCACGAACTCATCTAGGCCTCATCACCTCCCAAAAGGCCCCGCCTCCAAATATCATTACACTGGAGGTTAAGGCTTCAACCTATGACTTCAGGGGTCAGAACAAAAACATTCAGCCCTTAACAGCCTTAAACAGAAAGGGGGGCTTGGGAGCTCTGCTGCTGGGCTCCACAGCCAAAACCCACCCTGCAGCTCAGTTCTACAATCCTGTGCCGTGAACCACTCGATGAAGGATCTTATTCCATTAGCACTGCTGCACCAGACACTGCCCTGTTATCTTCCGTGGCACTTGTCCCCGCCCACTTTATGCTATGATCATTTTTGACTGTGCCTGATCCCCCCAGTGGACTCATTTCTCTGCTTCATCAGGAATCTTGAGCATAATGGTTAAGTGAACCCAAAATATCTGATGAGTAAAAAAAATTCTTTTTTCATTTAATAGGACAGCTACACTAAAGCTGCAATGACAGTAGCTACAATGTACCAGGTATGTACTGGGTGCCAATAACTTCTCGATGGCTCTGCAGGCACCCTCTCACTTAATCTATACAATAACCTCACAGGAACGCATCATCTGCATTTTACAGAGGTAGAAGTGTGGACTTATAGAGGTAACTTGCCCGATTTCACTCACCAAGTAACTTGTGGGAACAGGATTCAAGCTGTTGATTATGTCTGCATAGCTCATGCTCATTACACTTTTAGATCATCTAAAATAGACCCCACCTCCCAGCCACATGCTCATGTTAAATGCCACCAAGATAAGAAAAAAATTCCCATAGTCCATTTCTTCTCCTACTCAGTTTTCCCTCCTCCCATAGAAGTTAATAATGGAAAGACACATGACATATCCACCACAGATTACTGTGTCAGCCCATTCAGCTAATTTCAAAAAAGATGATACTAATTACTAGAGATAATGAAAACTTGCTCTTCAACTACAACCCAAGGGGAATAGTCCAATTGATTAACAGGGATTTCAAGCCACGCATTCAATTTCTCCTCATTTTATAATGAATGGGAAAAATTGGTTTGTAGATAGAGATTTTTTGAGAGCTAAGTGTCTAAGACACCGAAGGGAGCCACCTCATTAAGTCCTAGGCCTGGTTAGGCAGGCTCTTGAAACCAGAGGCAAAGCCAACGGCAGGTAAACTCACTACAGGCATTATTTAATGAAAGTTTGCACTTTATCAGAGCATTCTTCCTGAGTCCTAGATTTTGGGGGGTGTTTTTTTTCTTTCTCTTTCTTTTTTTAACCATTCATTAGTCCTTTTAAAAGTGCAGCCATGAAGCAGTTAAAAATACATCCAAGATTTGCAGAACAGTAAGAACTTAATCATGGCAGCAAACTAAACCCCAGAGACCATTTTAGTCTCAAAGTTAAAATATGGTGTATCTGACTCCAAGTAAATTGACTTTTCACAGAACACTCTAACATAATGCATAATAGTCGTGCACTCCAAGAGAAGCTCCTGGGTATTGGTCCAGAGCCCACAAGCAGCAGGAAGATCATAGTGTATGTTGAATAAAATTACCCATTCTAAAGGTCCTCAGCTATCCTGAATATTTTATTAAAAACCTTTCTGTGGTGGAGACCAACTGGGACCTCTCTCTCCTAGGAGCGAGCTGTCAACGATAGCAGAATTGAAAACCAGACAGAGTCAAGCTTAATTAGATCTCCCCCACCTCCAACCTTACATTTCTGATATATTCTTTCCTGGCCATGAAATTTGATAAATAATAATACAGTGAGATTCATTTCCCCAAACCTTTCCAAAAAGAAAAGCACAATTGCAGAAAAGTGGAGAAAGAAAATAAAGATGTAGCAACAAATTTCAAGACTCGACAAAATATTAGCTGATGCTACTAATAATTGCAATCACAGTAATGTAATCAGAAAACTCACAGAACTGCCTCAAGGGTGGCACTTGGCACAGATTAGGTTGCAATTCAGATCCACGAGGAAATAGTTTCTGAGGGTCTGCTTTAAGCCCAGAGCTTTGCTGAGCAACACAGGAAAAGTGACCATACATTCCAGATTTTATGAGGAAACCTCATTTCAAACAACCTCTTCCCTCATTCTTTCGCATCCACCTGTTCTCATTAAAGCACATGTCCCTACTCTGGGTTCAGAAAATATGACTGCTGACAGGAGGGTGGACATAACTCACCACTCATGAGGACTTTGTAGTTCAGTTACCATAGCAAAGGAGGAAAATCAAGGACACTGAGCATGGACAGAGGGGTTGGGAAATCATCACTCTACACCAAGCCCACTTTTGCTATTTTCTGTTTTGTGACTTGAAATTTTTCTAAGCCCTTAAGTATGATAACTTCCCTTCTTCCTAATTTGGCAAAGTACCAGAGTTCATATAACATTTTTCTTGCCTTATATTTTCAGGTGACTTTTTATTAACAGCATTATGGTGAGGTAGCCTCTTTTTGAGGACACTCTTCAGTTACTTTACCCCTTGCAATGATTTTTACAGTGTTGCATTTCACAAATAATTGAATATGGGCCTGCTTTCTTTTCAAAAATGTGTGCATATGCAATTTTCCCTTAGTTTCACAATGCACAACACATCTGTTACTTCAATGATAATAGATGTTATACTGAAATTATAATAACTTGTGAGTTAACTGTATTCAAAACTTTATAGTTACACACGTTCCAATAACTTAATCCTCTACCATTATCTCTTCAAATTGATTTAGCCCTGCAAAAGTTGGAGAAAATCAAATATTCATTGTGTTTGCTTTGTGCATATATACAAAAATCACATCATGATTTATCTCTCCTGGTATTAATCCTGTCTTCTTTGGAAAGATAGGATAAAAAATCATAACAAAATCAACAATCCCTCCTCTCTTTATTCATGAAGATAAATTTCATAGTCAATTTGGGATTAATATGCATGCATCTGTGTGCAAGCTTTTTTATGGATTTGTAGGTGCCCTATGAATCCAATCTGCATTTCCAGCCATTTACCATTCAAATAAATGACCTTTCCTCTTACTTCAGACGCACAAGTTTATCCCCATTTGGCCATTTTATCTTTTGTTTGGGAAGCGTCTCTCTTCTCCCAAAGCAAACTACCTTTTTTCTCTCAAGCTTCTCTTCTGTCTTCCCCACCTCTGCCCCTGCCCCAAATCTAGAGATTACAAACACTGTGCTAAAATGCGTGTGTTACAACAAAACATCCACCAGTACACAGTAGACAGTGGGCCAGTATGGGGAGAGCGGGGATTCTGGGGGAGCATGTCAAGGTCAGGATTGTCCCCATCTTCTAGTACTTTCCATATTGGTACAGAGTTCAACAGTAAGTAAAGCTACTCCTGAGAGCCCTATGTTTCTGACCATATGCTAAGTGGAAGGGTGAGGTGACAAGGGCTGAAGGACCAGGAACACAGCCTTGAGCTGGGCCTTGGAAAATGTGTAGGATTCTGGAAGACAGAAATGCAGCAAGAGGGCATTCCCAACAATGCCAAGGCTTGGAGGGAGCTTGGGAAGACTGGGCAGGGGTGAGGGGGTGGTGAGCAGAGAAGACTCTGGCCTCTCTTTTGACCGACCCGCCCCAACAAAAGGACCACGTTCTTGTCAATTTCCAATCTTTTTCTTTTACTTTCCTCTGAAGAAAATGTAAGGAAGTACTGGTCTTTTCACGTTCACACTTCACCAAACACATCGCTCCAAAAGTCACCAGGTGGACATGCTTGGGTGGGAGAGGAACTCCTGAAATGAGGGCCTTCCATGTCAATGACTCACTGGGTCCCAATTTCTGTTTTAGCCAGGGGCCTTTACTAACTTCAGAAAATTAGTTCCATTATGTTTGGCTCCTTGCCAGGCCACCCTGCCATGTCTACCATGCATCCTATAGGAATTTCTCAGACTCCAGACCAGCGAGTGCTCCAGCAACACAGACTGGTATCTAGCCTTCAATGAGTGTCCCTGTATATAAGTGGGAAGAAAGATCAACGAGTGTCACTACATATTTATAACAGGAAAGAAACAGTTGCTTGAGGTGGGAACAGAAAATGAACTACCAAGTCAAAGGCTTGGTTCTCATTTCCTGTGTGAAGAGGCAATAGTGTATAGCAGTCTTTGCATCCCAACTGCCTGAGCTCAAGTGCCAGCTCAGCCATTCTCTCGCTGGGTAAGTCATTTGACATCTCTGTGCCTCAATTCTCTTCGTCTATACAATGAGTATGACAATAATAATACTTAACTCATTGGGCTACTATGGGGATTACAGGAGGTAAAATACATAAAGCTCTTTAAACAATACAGAGCACAGTATTTATGCTGTATTTGTTATTATTATTGGGCCATGTCCCCTCATTAATGCTGGATTTAAAGGGCTGGAGTCCTTGCAGCCCACTGATGGATGAAACTATCTATCTCAGTGATCCCTTCCACCCTCAACCTGAGGTTGTTCCCTTGGCCTTTACCCTGATATTCACTCTTAAATCTCCCTTGATCTGAGTGATGTGTTAGGTGACAGCTTCTGTTTCGCAGATATAGCTCCTTTTACCATCTTTTAAACATTGCTCGTTTATCCAGAAATATAATCCTTTTCTGCAAATGCAGCACTGGGTCCAGCAGGCACGCAATGAAGGCCTGGAGAATTAAGGTTGACCGTTCCAATTTCACTAGCAGGCTCCTCTCAGCCAAATCATGTCATTGTTAATGATTGGTCAGTAAACATTTCCTCACTTGTTATAAAATTCCTTCACTTGTTAGAAAAACTTCATGCAGTATGATCGGTTTCATGCTATTCTTCAGGACAATAGAAAATAATGTGAGCTACATGTGTTAGATGAGAAAATATTAGGTCTGTTTTAGAAATCAGAAACAAAGAAAAACAATTATTAGAGGCATATTTGCAAAGAAATTCTCCTGGGGACAGGAAGACTCCAAGAGTATTCAGTTCCATTCTAAATTCAGCAGTGTTTGAAAGTTGGACTTACTTGCTGTCCATGGGAAAAGCATCTGTAGAGTATGTACCCCATCTGCATACACCCACCACGTTGTTCTGCTTCATTTTCATGCCTCTCTGAAGGATGGCACACTGTTACTGAAAAGAAATAACAGGGCTGAATACAAATGCCCAGAGAGCACCAACCAGAGGCTGGAGCTTAGGGTAGGGGTCACTCAGAGAAGTTTTATTCCATAAAGTAAAAATAAGGATAAAGATAAATATGGTAACCTGGTGTGACTGGCATTTGGAGGGGAGGAGGGCCAGGCCTGGCCGTAGAGAATTGACTGTGAAGGCTGCCACTGCCCCACTGAGGCAATGCGAAGCCAAGAGACAGATTTCTCTATTGTCCCTACAAATTCCTAGGGGACTCATCATTCAGGTGTTAACTGCTCAAATTGAGCAGGAAAACATGGATTTTTAACCCTTGGGCCAACTTTACCCTTAGAAAAGGCCAGTTGATAAGCCTGCACTATCTCATGGGGATTCTGAGTAAGCTCCTGTAACAGCTAGATGTTCACCAGTAGTTCCAAGGTAAGATTTTAGAAAACCTTGGCCTGGGCAAAGTGTCCTTTCTGAATTTTGGTCCACATTTACTATTTGATACATTTCTCCTCCTACAAAGTTCAGTTTTGATTCTCCCACTTTATCAACTCTTCACTTAGATCTGTGTGTCTTTATTGATCCATCACCAATCTGAACTATTTTGTTAATCTGTAGCAGAAACCAAAGAAATCCTCACATCAAAGGATGCTGTGTGTGCAGATAACTGTTAATGCTTCTTTGCAGAGTGCAGCTGAGCCTGAGACCACAGCTCTGCTGTTCCTTCATTCTGAGTCAGGGCTCTCTGCCTCCCATTCTCCTCTGCATAGATTAGAAGGTTTATCTACTGCAACATGAAGGGTCTTGGGGTACACAGTCTAGATAGAGGCAGGGTATGTACAGCTACATGTATGATTACAGAGACAGCTTTCTCAATTTAATACAGGTTGCTTTTTTTTTTTTTCCACCTTGCATCTCTCTCAGGTCAGCTAAATTCTCTCTGCCTTAAAAAAGGCAAGCCTCTCCCTGGCCCTGTGCTCAGAGACAGCCCCTGTTTTAGGCCCTTGCTACCTCAAGCTGGGTGTTCTCTCCTCCTCAGGCTTTTGCCCAGAAACTGTCCAGCTGGACAGTTTCCCAGGCCCAGATCATGCCTTTTGAGCTTCTAACTCTGCTCGCATTCTGACTTCAGGCTTTGTCATGTACACACTGTCTGTGTGTTCATACTTCCAGACCCGGAGCCTTGTCTCACCCAAGTACCTCTCTCACCGTCACCCCCTGACCTGCCATCAATCCCTGGCTCATCACCACAATAGTATCCTCAAAACCCATGTGCACGGACTATTTCTTCTGCCTAGCAAAGAGGCATATGATGATAGCACACACAGTCCTTCATGGAGGACCTAAAACATGTCAGGCACGTTTCCAAAGATGAAAAAGGCAAAAATCACTCTTAAGGGGTTACAATAAAGTACAAAAGATAAAGAATTAATAGTAAATTAGAACTCAATAATGAAAAATGCTAAGATCATGGTAAAAATAGAGTTGTGATGCTCACACAGAGAAGGCAGCTAAGCCAGCATTAGAGAAGAGAGGGAGGCTTCTCTGAGAAGGAAGTCCTTAAGGAGGATGAGGAGTGGGCTGAGTGAGTGAGGGGGCAGGAAAGGGGAAGAAAATGGGTTAGCATGTGCAAGGATCGGGAGAGGAGGAGAGCATGCAGCATTCTCTGACAACGCAGTGAAGAATGAGGCAAAGATGACAAGTGGGAGTGGTCTAAACGGGGACTATCCAAATAGCCAAGAGCTGAAACTTGACAAGGCCCCTAAACTTGGCCAGGGATTCAGGGCTTCATCTGGGGGTCATTAGAAGGTCATTGAACTTGTTTCAAGAAGGGAGCTTATATGATCAATTCGCTATAAAAAAGGTCCCTTTGGCTGCAATATGGACCTATGCTGGAGGGGAGCTAGGTTTGAGGCAAACAAACTAGCCACTTGCAGAGGTGCTGATAGCCTGAGCTACAGGAGCAATGGAGATGGAGAGAAACTGAAGGATTTAGGGATTAGGGGCTTGATGAGGGTGAGGCAGGAGTGAAGGCTCACTCCCAGGTTTCTAATTAGGGGAACAGGGAGGACTATGATTCCTTTAGCTGAGACAGGGACCCCGAGAAAGAGGAGCAGGTTTCAACATGACTTTGAGGAGCCTCTGAAACATAAAAGTGGACGTATCATTTGGCTGGATGAGGACTTAAGAAGTGCAATTCCACTTCATGCAGTGCAGCCTCCTGGGATAATGAATTTCACAAGTTTACCATTCTCTGCGTGAAACAGACCATGTCTTTCTTTCCCTCTTCAAGCATTATGATCTCACATGAAACAATCAAAAGCAGGAAGAAAATAATTCCTCTCCTTGCTCTTTTCTCTTGTTACCAGAAAGGAAAATCTTTTTCAAAGTCTCTCCCACCCAAGATCAGCCTTAAATCTCAACAACCAGGAGTCAGTCACATGGCCAGCCATGTTTTTCCCTGGAAAGGTAAGTTAGAGCGCCATGAGTGACTGTGACCAATCACAATCCAACCCTGAGGCCAGGAGAGGGATCTGCCTTCCTGAGCTTATTGCTGTCCAAGAATAACTGAACAAAATTCATGTTCAGGTTGAGTTAGGTTATGGCACGTGGCCTAAACTTCTTCTTGCTATATGTCCAGTGCAGGATGACAAGGGTCCACTGGTTGTGCTGACCCCCTTGGGAGTCAGGTTGATGGAAGCTCCATCTAAACCTGGGCTTTCTAGATTTCAATGGCAAGAGAGGAGAACTCTTTGTGTCTCATAACAGCAATTAAATATTATGGGCTGGATCTAACAGCTGGAAGTAGTCACACTGCCCTACTCAACAACAGGAGGGCCAGGAACTGCATTTTCCAAGTGATTGGAATGAGAGGAGAGTCAGATATTAGTGAGCAGCATTAATAATTACCAAATCTGCAATCAGTAGCCAGCCAAGTCTGAGGATTACCCTGCTATGAGAGACCTACTATCTCTTGGGATAATCCATTTCATTTCTGCTTATCCTTGATTGATAAACAACACATCTCTCTATTGCATTAAAAACTTCCTCTGCAGCATCTTTCCCTCTATTCTATACCATTACAGAACAATGCTTTTTACCTTTCCCACGACAGACTTTTAACTATGGGGAGATAATTATCATGCATTCCCAGGTCCTCATTTTTACAAACTGAATTGAAATTTCAATCAGTAATTCAGAAGTTCAAGTATCTGAAATATAATGACATTGGATTGCAAACTTGGAAAATACAAGATTAGCTTCAGAGAAAGACAATCAAGTGGACATGTTGAATCAGAGAAAAAGATAACAGATGGGAAAGCAAGTTCCTATCTGAAACTGAGGAGAGAGAACCATAGAATATAAGATGTCTTTTCTCTTTTTGACTCAAAATTCACTGTGAAATTCTCATTCCTCAATTGCCACTTCGCTTCCAGCCTAACCGGGTAAAGACTTTTCTGCAGTTACCTTCCTTAACTACACAGCACCAATGGAAACATGCAAAGAAGGCTTGATATCTCTCCAGTTCTGCTAATGGACTCATCTTGTGTTTAGACAAGTGTTATTTCGAGCTGAATTACAGTTTTAATTCAGATAGAGCTGCTTAGAATCTACAACTAATGAATCTTTCTTTTTCAGAAGTGTTTCTTAATACAGCCACTTAACTAAAAAGCCAGAATACATGGCACATACAACTTCCTTCTTTCTTGGATGTGCTTGTGAATTGTGGGTTAATTGCATAACGAGGCAGCCAGTTAACACCTGCCTGTGGATTTACATACTTCCAGTCATATATCATCTCCCACCTGATCCAGACTTTGTTGAAACCAAAATGTTTTACCAGGACTGGAAGGTCAATCCCATTTGTCAAAGCAGGGACAGTCCCTTTGTCTTAGACAGCCTTATCTGGGTTGTGGAGTCGCTCAAGGACATCATCTGCCTTCCAATCAGCAGAGCCTTGAGAAAGTTGAGCTGTGGGAACAGCGGGTCTTACTCATTTATTTCTAACACCTACTTTTGTCCTAGTTAGTAGGCCAGAGTCTACAGGCTGATAAGCCAAACAAACCCATCATTTGCAAGGACCTAAGAGTATAGTTCTGGGGGACACTTGCTAAATGTACCAAAGCTAATTTCAATGGGTTTTAATAGTGCTCAGGTCAGTGAATAAGGTGTACTGTCACAGATAAAGGGGAATACTGGCTATTGTCCAGTAGGAGATAACAAAAGGCAAATTCACTTATTTGGCAAACACTGAGCGCAGACTATATGGCAGGCACTGATAAGCACTACAGTGAGGGGCCAACAAGCCTGTTCTCAGCTTTCCTAGAGTTCACATCTGGAGAGGGAGCCAGGCCATTAACCACATAATCACATCAATCATGACATTCAGAGAGTGCTTAGGAAGTGCCTGGCTCAGTTCTACATACTTTACAAACAGTCATTAATTTAATACTTACAACAATGCTCTGAAGCCACCACTACCCTTATCCCCCATTTCATAGTTGAGCAAACTGCGTTACAAAGAGATAAAGAAACTTCCCTTGGGTCTTACAGCCCATGAGTGTCAGAGCTGGGAGCGGACCTAAGGCAGTCTGGGTTCCAATGCGGCACTGCCTGTCAGCTGGCACAGAAGCCTTTTTGAAATCTTTGCACCACACCCTCCCAACGCAGAGAAACTGCTTTCTCTCTGGTGTTCTCCCAGCGCTTGTTCTACCAATTAGTACCCTAGGTTTATGGCTACCTTGTATCGTCCTCAACGGCACATTATTATATTTTTTTAACATGTCTGAAATCAAGATGCATCCTACAATTAATAGCCAGATAAAACAGGTAGAATTGTTGTGCATTTTTTAATGGTATGGAACATAATGGTGCAGCCTACAATCGAAGGTGAGTTAGAACCAATGGAAAACAGCAGACATGTCTACCCCACTGGGAGAGCACAAGGCCAGACCAGAGCAGGGCTCCACGGTCAGGTGAAAGAAGTTACTATAGTGCTGGCTAGTGAAAAAAGGAGAAACATGGAACACTGTAGTGATGGAGTAACATTCATAGAGTTAGAGGGAGCCTTGGGAAGCACCACTCTATGTTACAGGAGAAGAAACGGAGGCCAAAGAGCAGAAGCCTTAGCTCCAGGTCACAGCGACAAGTCGGTTCCTGACAGAGACAAACCAGACCTGGTGTCCTGAGCTCCACCCAGCTCAGGGCTTCTGCGGCCCTTGGCTCTCTCCAGCCAGAATTCCCCTCACAGGAAGCCAAACCACAAGAAACCCAAAGCCAGGAGTAGCCTGTGAGGAATGTCCTGTTTATATTTCTGTTGTTTAAGTAGAATTCTTTGTTCTAACAAAAAAATCTCTTGCCTTCAACAAAGACATTCATAACAATTAATGCACTATTTCCTCCACAAAAAAAGTTTGAATTTCACTTAATCACGGGGACTCAGGTTTCTTCAGTTTTACCCCTAATTAAGATTTGATGTCCCTCAATAATGTTTCCTTGAGCAAGAACTAATCATTCCTGACCAACCAACATCACCATTAATTCATAGATTTGCAAATGGTCATTGTTTTTCCCTTCCATGGAACTTAGCAGTGATTGAATCATACGCAATATGCACAGACACAAGAAATCTTTGAACTAATGAAAATGTGATTGTAAAACCGGCCTTCTCTCCAGTTTAGGTTGGATAAAGAGGAAAGGCATTTAGGATAGTTCTGTTGTGTCTTTCATTAGAACGCTGCCTGCCAGCATTCTCCCTAAAAATAGTTGTCACGCCAGTGGAGCCCTCACTCTGGCAAACAGACTGTTCTGCCCGGAGATCCTTTTTAGCTGGTTCTTAAGTTACAGGGATTTTAACTAAATTAGAAAGTTTGCCACTTTGTTCCTTATAGAATAAAAGCTTTTCAAGCCAGAGCTCCTGAAACACAGGTTCAGCTCAGTTCTGAAAAACAGGAAAATGTCACCTTTGCTTCTGGGCATAAAAAAAAAACGTTGAAGCTTGAGGGGGTTTAGAACAAACGGAACCTCCTACTTATTAATGCTTGGGTAAGTCAGTTTCTCCACAGGCTATTTCCTTGACCATTTACCTTCCTGCTAATGTTTTAGTGGCAGTGGACCACAGAAGAGTAAATGCTATCCTGTATAAAAAGGGAAAGAAGTCTTAAAAACTCATTCGGGTGTTTCAAAGTACAGCTCCGCTCTCCAAGTGCTTTTATTTTTCCACATATTAGACTCTAATGATTCTAGAACAGACAGTAGGAATGCCGAGTAAATAAACAATTCAAAATCTGCACAGTCAGATCTGAAAAGGGTTTTCTCAGCATTGGTTCCAAATTCCTCACATTTTTTTCAGCTTCTCTTAGCTTTTAACAGAGTCCTTGATTTCCAAGACTCTAACATCATCTTTTGGACAGTTTTAAAGAAATCTTTTGATATTCTTTTTCACTTATTTTATATTTTTAGGATACTTTCATATCATCTCACTTCAGCTTCCTGTACAAACCAGACTGGCTGGTGTGCTCAAGAGCCCTTGTGGGTGAGGGAGGGGAAGCTCTTGGTGTACCCAGCTCTGAGACCCATAATTAATTTTCCCAAACAACTGCAGTCATTATGATACTGTCTTACTCAAAAAGCACCATTTCACTCATCAATAACAATTTTGAGATATAGCTATGCATGTGTTCATATTCATTTTGTACCCTGAAAATACATTACCATGTTATAAGACATTAACAAAAATATTAATTTAAAGAGGACATTTACAAATATGAATAGAAGTTTTAATATTTTGCTGTGCCTCAGTAATTGCCTAGCATTCTCCTAGAGTGGGTCCTGTTCTGGAGATCTCAATTTTAGTTCAGTAGTATTCAAGGCTCTTCACAAGCGAGTCCCAATCTTTCTCTCCAGAATAAACTACCACTGTTCCCTCACTCAGACTGAACCACTGATTGCCTGGAGGCTCCAAGATGCCCAGTAGACTTTAGGGCCAGACTGTGAGCCCAGACTCTTACCTGGACTAGCAGTTAGATCACAAGTCAGTCAGTCATTCTCCTTTAGCTTCCTCACTAAGAAAAATAAAGGCATCTGTGTGAATGTTCTCGCTGTGAAATCTAATGAAAATGCACAGTGTGATCACACTTGATAAAATGGTTAAATGTGACACAAATCTTATGAATGTATTAATCCTTATAAAATACAGGTATGTTTAAAGTCCTGGGTAACAGATAAGAAAGACTCTGGGTAGATTGTCTTACATGTGTAAAAATCATTTTCCATCAGATCTTTTATTTAAATTCTATTGAATACGTATTAGCTATTTATGAGTCTCATTAACACATCAAAAATCTAAGTCTCACATTGCAATAATCCACTGAATGCATAAAATGCAGTTTTGGAGAAAAAAAAGTGTAAGAGATAGATTTAAGAGAAGAGAAAAACCCTGAGCAACTGGGAGAATGGAGTTCACTTAACTGAAATGAGTAAGACTAGGGGAACAAGCCAGTGAGGGGTGGTGATAAAATCAAACGTCTAATTATAGACATGCCAGGTATGAAATGCCTATTTGATATCTGCAGAAGGATGTTCACCAGGCAGTTAGATATTTGAGTCTGGGCCCAGGGAAAACATGTGGCCTGAAGATAGAAATTTGGGAGTCACATTCTTTTCAACATTTAAGGGCCAGTTCAAATGCACCTTGTCTATAAACCCTTCTTTAATCTTCCCCAGCTGCACAAAAGTTCTCCATTCCTGGATGTTATATTTTCTGTACATTTCCCTCTGCCTCCCTTTTATTCCATTGCGCTTGAGTACTAGACTGTAGACTATTTGAGGTCAAGGACTATGTCACTCTCATCTTTGTGTTCTCTCAGTGTCCAACACTGTGCCTTCCTGTATTTGGAACACAGTATGTGACACTGGTTTATTTAATTAATCTCCTCTAACTATAACAGGCTTAGCGAAATTGCTTGAATAAGAGTAAATCCAGAATGTTAGATAAGTGAATGAATGATCAATTGATCCCTGGAGTCACACTGAAAGATCTAAATAAAACTTGGCCCTGTGTAGAACTGAGTGAAGCCTGGTATCTTCCCAACCTGCCAAACCCAGTTGCCCCATGACCACTGAACTCCCCAAGACTGTCCATGATGGTGCCCCACTTTGGTTCATCTTCCCCAGTCCTGTGCACCATAGCCTTTTGGTCCTTTCGTTGTCCAATAAAATGTGCCAGTCAGACTACAGGTGACAGCAAGCCAGTTAGACCAACTAATTCATGCCGGTGTGATTGCAGAGCCTACTATCTAGATGTCTTTCCCCTCCTATGCCATAAAGTTGTATTTTAATGAGGGTCTTGAGAAATCCAAATGCCTGAGAGCAAAGCAACTTTAGGGCAGAATATACCTGCCCTTATTTGCTGTGCCCTCATTCCTATGTTCAGTGCAGACAAAGTGCTGAGAAATGATTAAGAGGAAGCAGCTTATTGGGAACATGGACAGTCAGCTCTGCCCTGGAGGCTACTCTTCTCACCAGGGCACCCTGTTCCAGTTCTGACACCAGGCAGCCCTTGGACCCTGGGCGGGTCCCTCGTTCCCTGGGTCTATGTCTAGATATGAAAAATAAGACTATTGAGCTGGACTTCACAGATCCCTTCCAGTTACATAGTTCAATCAAAACAAAATTTAATATTCAAAATTTCAAAATCTCTCCACTCATTTATTGCACTATTCTCGTTTTAACGTTCCATAACACTCTATAATATGGTTACAAATCTCCATGTCTTCCTCCATACAATGGTACTGTGAGAAAGTCCTTTGTAAATTCTGACATGTTGTATTAAATTTAGTTATTATTATTTTTTATTAAAGAGTCCCCTTCTTTCTTTCTTTGTAGGGGAAATTAAAAGATGGGAAATTAAAGATGGCTACCAATTCCAGGTTGGAAAATTCTCAAAAAGACTAGATAATCTTTTGACTGAGGCCAGAGTCCTAATAAACCTTCACAGCAGAAAGGAAGGACAGGGGCTGTATGAATATAGAAGGATTTAGGGATTTTAACTCCACTCATGATGCCAAGTTTTTATGAGGTCTCCAAAGGGCAAATGGGTCTTCCTAATTGTGGAAAATTAGAGTAATTCTTTAGCCCACCCATTCTACTGTTTTCCATATAAAGCTATTCCCAGGAGTATATCCCAGGCTCATGAATTAAGGGCAACATAAGATAGATGGGGGCATGAGCTTTTCATATTTGTAGATTACTGCTCCTGCATAGGATTACATTCTAACAGCAGATAAAGTAAGCAAATTACATCAGTAGATCCTGAATATTATTTAATGTTAAATAAACAACATAACTTCTTTGCACAATTATTTAACAAATCTGAGAACAAAACTGGGAGCAAAATAATGCCCATTTTGACTCCCAAAATTAAAATACACCAAAATGTCATTCATTACTCAAGTAGATTAACTAGAGAGGAAGTCTGAATTAGGAATTACTCTTTAAAGAAATATGCTCTTAGTATTCTCAACAAAAAGACAGCAAACCTAAGTTTGACCAAGTCAAAGATTTTAGGAAATACCATCACAGTGCAGGGGTTGGCAAAAGTAGGTTTACAATTGTGAGTATGCAAAATACAATGTATTCTTTTTTATTATTAATTAATTATTGTATTATTTTCCATACAAACAACTGTAAATCTCCTTTTGCCCACTCTTGTATATTAAAATAGTATATTGGAAGTATATTAAAATATAACCAAACTCCTATATACTGTCTACATATCCACATTTCTCCCCAGCTCCTCCTAACAGAGAAAAAAAGCTGAGATTGTATGAGACACTCTACATATTAGGCCTACAAAATACCCAGTCTTAGATCAGTGGCTAGTAAGAGGCTGAGGACTTTTTCAGTCCTGGACAAAGGCGGCTAAACTTAACCTTTGGCAGAGACAAAGTAGAACAAGAGAGTACAAGCAGGGATACTTACAAGTTTTCTGTTTCTACAGTCTTTGAGCTCAGGCTAACCTTAGCTCAGCTCTTGCTCCACTTAGATGGTGCATGAATGGGAAGCCAAACAATGTGGTTATACCTTCAGAGCCATGTTCTGTGACATATTGGACCCTGAAGCCTTCTGTGTGTCAGAGTGACCTGGGGAAAATGAGGAGCGGAGTTCTGTTTCCTGAAAGCCTTTTGCCCCTACTAAGAAGAAAGAAATATCTAAGACAGATTAATTTCTACTAGCACTTGATTAAAGAACCACAAATTACAACTTATAGAAATTTGAATAAATGGTCACAAAAATAGCCACTAGAAGCTGTCTACCAAGTAACAGACCCTTCTCCTCCATTCTATCCACAGAGGTTAAATTTTAAAACAAAACAACCTATCATGATGTTCAGGACAACACTGTAATCAATCAATGACTCTGAGGCCTCAATCAAGATGTTTGGTGGTGATAAAAAAAAAAAAAATGAAATGCAATGGACCTGCCATCCTAAGGCAGCCACGTCAATAGTGCATCACATAAAAACCATTCAGGGAAGAAATCAATGCTTCCAAATGGAAAAATACACAACTTCCAATACTCAATCTATAGAGAGCTGTAGACTTGCCTTTAAAAAATTCTTCCTTGAAAGAGTTTTAAAAATTATCATGCCAAACTCAAAATGCAAACTTAAATGCTAAGTTATGCTCTCATACTACAGTGTATTAGAGCAGTAGTATTAATTACATATATTTCATGATCTTAGCACTTAAAATTTTAGCCGCTCTAAGTTGCTTTTGACCATTTTTAAGGAGGATAAGAAAGAACAACAGCTGAATTTAGTTAACCCCTACCTCCTTTAAATAACCGGTTGAACTTAGCCAAAAACAGGTGAGACTTCTGCTTTTAATCATGAAGGAGTACTTGACACCAGACTTGCCCTGCTATTGAAAGCAATTCTCAAACTTCACAAAATATATCAATAAGTTATTTTCAGTTATTGGAAAACAGTCAGCGCAGGAATGTTATCCCTAAGAGAAGAATAATATACCATGCTGATCGCTACCACTACCCCACAGTCCTCTCAACGTTAGTTTCTGGACAGCACAGTAGGGAGGTGGTTCCCAAGCATGATGAGCTAAGGAGGTACAGACTGGCATTCAAGGCTGGTGAAGCAGATTGATTTGTGGGACAGGGTACCATAGAAGAGGAAGCTGCACAGAGAAGGGGTTACAGAAATCCATGCAAGGATTCCCTTAACTCTTTGGCAGAAAACGAAGTTGGATATGCTCAGAATGTGTACTAAGCTGTACATGCACAGGCAATATGAGCGAAATGAAGATTCTGGAAGTCACACAGTGCTGCAAAACATGGGAGTTTTGAACACCCAGAGTTTAGAGACCTAGCTGAATACTTCCAGTCATTCAACAGTAGTAAGAACTCATCTAGATGCACTCTAACAAAACTTATTAATAAAGTTCAAGGACATCAAAGCAATCTGACCATAAATTCACTCTCTACAGAAATAAAACTCTTCAAAGAAAGACAATAAAATCCAACCTCTCAACGATACCCAACACATAATTTAAAATATTAGCTATGTAAAGAAAAAGAATTAGCCCATAACTGGAGGGGAACCTACAGAAATGGAACTTGAGATGACAGAGATTTTAAAATAATTGACAAAGAATTCAAAATAGCTATTATGTTTAATGACCTTTTTAGAAAGATGGACAAAATGACCAAACATATCAAGAATCTCAGTAAATAAATGAAACCTATTTAGAAATAACTGGAAATTCTAGAGCTGAAACAAATCTAGTAACTGAAAGTAAAAATTCATTGGATGAGCCTACAAATACATCTGACACTGCATAAGAAAGTGATCTTGAAGACAGGGTAATAGAAACCATCATAACTGAAACAGAGAAAAAAGGCTAAGCAACAGGAAGAATCTCAGTGAAGTGTGGAAAGATATCAAGCTAATATACATATAATTTGAGTCCCAAATATAGAGGAGAGAAAAATTAGGATGAAAAATATGAAGAAATAGTGGCTAAATTCATCTAAATCTGATGAAAAATATTAACTAACCTACAAGAAGTTCAACAAACCCAAGTAGGAAAAAGACAAAGAAAACTACACCTATGTATGTTAGAGTCAAATAGGTAAAAACCAGAGATGAAGAGAAAATCCTAAAAGCAGCCAAAGAAAAACATGCATCATCTACAGGGAATAATGATAAAACTAACCACTTCTAATAAAAACAGGGCAAATCAGAATACAATGGAATCATATCTCTAAAATGGTAAACTAAATTAATCTAGATTACAATATCTAGTAAAAGTATCCTTCAAAAATAAAAATGAAAACAAAAGTGAGAGAATTCATCACCAGATCTACACTATAATAATAAATGTTAAAGGAAGCACTTTACACTAATAGGAAACTAGACCAGATGGAAACATGAGTCCACATGAAGAAAAAAAAGCAAAAGAAATGTAATATGTGAATAAAATAAAAAAGGCTTTTAAAATTTAATTTATTTAAAATGTAATTGACATTTGAAAAGATAAAAATGTATTATGGGTTTACAATACAGAAGTACAATATGGCAACAATAGCACAAAGAATGGTATGAGGTAAATGGGAGTGTACTATTCTAAGTTTGTATGTTGAAGTGGCATAATATTAATTAATGGTAGATTGTAATAGGTCAAGTATGTATATTGCAATGTCTACAGAAACCATTAAAAAAGTAAAACAAAGACTGGTTATATAAGAAGCCAATAGAGGAAGTAAAATGGAATATTAAAACCTAGTGAAATAATAGAAAACAAATAGCAAAATGTCAGAGATAAAGTCAATTATGTCAATAATCTGTTAACTGAAGGTGGATTAAGAATCTAATTCAAAGTTAGAAAATGTCAGATTAAATAAAAATAAAGGTCAAACTACATGTTGCATGTAGGAGAAATACTTTAGATATGAAGACACCTAAGAGTTTAAAGTGAAAGATGAAAAGTATTACACATACAAAAACTAATCATAAATGGCTTAATAGATAACAAAGTAGTTCTCAAAACAAGAACCAGAGATAAAAAGGGACATTTTACAACGATAAAGGGTCAATTCGGAGACATGACATAATAGTCCTAAATGAATATACATCCAAAAACAGAGATTCAAAATATATGAAGCAAAAACTTATAGAACTGATGGGGAAAATATGCCAATTCAAATTCATGATGGCGAGTTTTAACACACCCTTCTCAATAATAGAAGTACACAAAAATCGGCAAAAATAGGTATTTGAGCAACATCAGCAAGTAATTTAATCTAATTAATATTTATAGAACGGTGCACTCCCCTAACAGCAGAACACATACTTAACAAGTCAAGGTGTAAAGAATTCACTGAAGCAAACCATGTGCTGAGCCATAAAACATGGCTCAATAAATTTAAGAAAATTGCAATCATATGGAGTGTGCTTCTCACACCGCAATGGACTTAAACTAGAAAATAGTAATAATATATATGGAAAATCCTCAAATATTTGGAAAGCAAGTCAAACACTCCTAAATAACCCATAGATCAAAGACAAAACCATAAAGGAAATTTAAAATATTTAAAACTGAGTAATAATGAAAACACATGAGTTGAAAATTTGTGGGATATAAATTAAGCAGTGCTTAGAGGGAAATTTATTGCTCCAAATGCTTCTATGAGGAGGGGGGAAAAGTATAAAACCAATTGTGTAAACTTTCTCCTTAAGAATTTACGTAGAGATCAATTTTAAACCAACATTAAGTAAAAAGATTTTTTAAAAAGAAAAGCAGTGAAGTCAATGATATAGAAAATAAAAAAACAATGTAACAAATAAATGTAAACAAATATTAGTTCTTGGAAAATATAAAACATAACCCCTTTAGCAAGATTGATCAAAAATAAAAGAATAAAGCATAACTTAACAATATCTGGAATGAAAGGGATGAAATGACATCACTAGAGATACCAGAATAAAAAATAATAATGGAAAGTTGACAAATCAGATGAAATGGCCAAATTCCTAGAAAGATACAAATTAGTGTAACTGACATAAGGAGATACAGATAAACTGAATAGCCCTTGATTTAAAAAATCAAATTAATAATTAGAAATCTCTCCACAATAAAAAGTCCAGTCTCAGATTGCTTCTCAGGTTTTAATTTTTTCAAATATTTAAAAAATAAAAGTATCAATTATAAATGGCTTTTATTGATAATCAGAGAAAAACTGAAAGTTTCTCATACCATTTTATGAGATTAGTATCACCCTGATAGCAAAACATAAGTTTCATAAGAAAAGCATCAACCAATACCCACATGAACATAAAGACAAAGTTTCTTAACAAAATTGTAAGAAATCTAATCCAGAATTACATAAAAATTTAATACTTTATGATTACGAGGGTTTCATATAAGGAATGCAAGGTTGGTTCAACATTTCAAAATCAAAATGAATATGGCATAACTCTCCTTTAAGAGAAAACAAATTTTGCTTTAATTATTCTCAGCAATGTTTTGTAGTGTTTACTGTGGAGGTGTTCCACATATTTCCTTACACTTATTCCTAGGTATGTGTTGTTTTGATGCTTTTGTAAATTATACTGATTTTTTAACTATTCGTTCTCCTTCGGTCATGACTGATATTTGGAACACAAGTGATTTTTGTATACTGACCTTGTATTCATCAATCATGCTAAATTCACTTATTAGTTCTGGTATATTTTTAAGATTTCATAAAATTCTATGAAACAATTATGTCATCTGCTAATAGCAACAGTTTTGCTTGTTCTTTTCTAATTTTATCCCTTTCATTTTTTTTCTTGACTTTTGCACAGGAAATAATGAAAAATGTTGTCTAGAAAGTTCTAAACCTCAGTTATAGTTGGATGTGAAATTTCACTCACAGTTTCCTGGAAACCAAGATAACGGGAAAAATATGCGGTTATACGTTACCTTTTTCTCGTTGTCTTTAAGCAATAACATATGAATTCCTCGAGGAAGGAAAGCTTTTCCCCGGCATCTAACCAGCAGTTTGACTTAATGTTTCTAAATATCTTTGATAGACAAATATGTTATCCAAATTTGATTTTTTATTGTCCTATAGATTCCTTAAGCTTTGTTCATTTTGTCAATCTTTTTCTCTCTGTTGTTCAGATCGGATCATTTCTATTGCTATATCATCAAGTTTACTGACTTTTTTTTTTCTGTCATGTCTGTTCTACTATTAGGCCCATCCAGTAAATTATTTTCTTAATTTTTAAATTAAGTTCTTGTGCTCACTTTGGTAGCACATAAGCTAAGTTCTTAATTTTTTTTTATTCTCCTTTATACCTGTTATTTCTTTGCTGAGACTATTATTTCAAAAATGTTCAACTTTATTTCTTAAAGCATGATTATACTGTTTAAGTTACTGATTGATAATTCCAACTTACATGCTGTCTTAGGGTTAAAGTCTTTTCTCTTGAATGTTGAATTTTCCTGGTTCTTCAAATGCTGAGTAAGTCTGAACTGTAACCTGATATTTTGAATATTATGTTATAAGATTCTAGGTCTTGTACAAATCCTAAGAAGAACACTGATTGTTTGGCTTAGTAGGCAACAATCAGCTAGGTTAGATTCAGGCTACAAATTCTAATCTGCCTTCTCTGGACTATAGTTACAATCAGTTCAGGTTTCAAGGTGTTTGTTGTGCTATTTAGATCTGTCTTATATACATGCTAGACCACCCACTCTGGGAACTCAGAGATGATTTACCCAAGTCTGTGCTATGCTGCTTAGGGTCCAATTCAAGCATGTGTACTCCAGAAGTGAACCCCAAAACTCATATTAAATTGCATGAGACTATTATCCTGACCTTCCTTCTCTCCATGATCTCCCCAACACTTTCCTGCTCTCTAGGGTCTCTTCCCAGTCCGTTAGCCAGAAAGCTGGGACTTCAATTTTCCCCCTGTGTTATGAACTTCCCACAACTGTATCTGCACACAGGCCGAGCAGTGAAAGCGCAGAGAGAGAAAAAAATCACTGGAGGGTCCCTCCAAAATCTTAAAACCACAGGTATCCTGGTCAGAAAGGAAGACTCCCTCCCTTAGAATTTTAGGCACCTGTCTGGTCTCCACTGTTTTCACTGTGCTGCCTAGAGATAGGACATGAAAGAAGGGGAGAAATCCCAGAGATTCTCCCACTTTCTGCAACCTGAAGGAGCCCTTTTCCTGCTCCTAGGACCAGAGAAAGAGGATCTCTCTTCAGTTTTTGTTCCCATACCCAGAGTGTACTTCTGGGTTTGGGAACTGTCTCTGAGTTGAAACCAGGTGGTATCAAAGAAAAACAAAAAGAGAAGCTCCTCACCACCAGTTTTGCAGAACTTCAAATTCTGGCCTCCTTTCCAGTCTGCCTGCTACCATTTATTTCAGTCTGCAAATAGCTGCTGCATGTGTTGTGTCCAGGATTCCTCTTCTCTTTTAGAGGCAGAGACAGGGGAAAATATGTTTACTCCATATGCCATAGCACTGCAATTCACAAAGCTCATTTAAAAAAATATTTTTTTATTTATCAAACTGCTGTAAAGCATGTTGACATGCAAATATGTTATATCCCAAATTGTAACACAAAGGAAAATACCAATGTGTTCACTGGAGCTCTCAGGTAACTTCATTTTCACTGAGCCCCAGAAGAAATTTTCTCTGGTCTTTTCTTTTATTGGAAGAGATTGTAAGGTAAGCTATTGGGAAACACAACTTGCAGTTACTGACCTATGTAAATCTGGCTTTTCTGGATACGGTACGACCTAAATAGAAAAAAATAGAAATAAAGCGGATGCTGAAACTGATAAAGGACAGCAATTGTCATCAATCACCAGCAGTTTCAGATTTCAGTGTTTCTCAAACACTTGCCTGCTTTCGTTAACTGTGTCAAGATACTGAACTTAAAATACAGTTTGCTACTAAAATAACTACCAATTTATGTGTTAAATATCTTGGTTTTCTTATGAGATTTGGATGATAGGTTTCTGTTACTTGAAAAAGAAATTATTTTTAAGCTTGGCAAGTCATGACCGTGTCCGTCTCCACCTCACATGAACGCAGACAGACACACAGAGGATCAAGGTTTCTGTAAACAAAACAAACTTTTACCAGTCACTAACTCTGTCTCTAAGAATTAGCCCCTCTGAGTTGAAACCGAATAGGTCTAAGGGCTTTCTCGAGCTGAACTGAACCCACCGTCCCTCTAAGCCAGGACCTTGTCTCAACAAACATCCATTCCAGGAGATTCAGGGTTCATGGGAATGACAGTGTTGTAAATAAACTACCTTCAAACCTAGGTGAATAGGTCTATAAAAGATTAATTGTGTGCTTCCTGCAGGAATTCCTAAGGTAGGAACTTGATAGAAACTACCAGGCAGTATGGTGGGGGGAAAAAATTAAAAGAAAAATAACAGTCAAGTCACATTACCAAAGAATGACAGGCCATGTGGGTGCTGTACTTGACACAGACGAAGGTCATGGATATGGATTTCCTTAATGCAACTAGGTTTAGGTTGTTCCCTCATCTCTGTCTAACTGCTGGGCCATGTGCTCTGGAAATGCTCTCCTGTGGATTTACACTTGAAATATGCCCGGTAGCTCTCCAAAGGACAGGGTCAAATATCTGGGAGGTAAATGCAAGCTCTTTCTTCACGTGTCACATGGCCATGTCCCCTTTGCTGGAAAATAAACAGGTTGACTATCACTCTATTCATCGGTGTGAAGTATGGACACAGAGGGAGCATTTATCTTCCCAATCGACCTTTATCCAGGACGAAGCCCTGTTCTTGCCTTGTATCAAAGTCACCTACTTACACACACATTTCCTCAGGAGCCAGAGCCTTTGCCTAATAGCAGAGAAGTGAGTTGACTCTGGAAGAGAAAGCTGCAAAGTTAACTTGCAGGCTGCTCAGTTAGCATTTCCTGAAGACACATGCACACATTCTTTGCTTCACTTCTCTCCTTCATGAGGGCACACCATCCCTAATAGCATTAATGGCGGTTGCTCCCAGGCAGTAAGTATTGAAAATAGGCCTGTTTATATGCTAATCCTTCAAGCTAACATTTGGTGTTGGTCAGGATGGCAGATGATGAAAACTACTCTATATTTGGAATACAATCAAATTGTCCACCACCTTTCTGTCCTTCCCTATTAAAACACCCTGCTTTATTAGGTTATTTCTCTAATAATCCTCTTCATGGAACTTGCAAAAATGCCACAGTTGCGTAGTTTGTGGACCATGAGCCATGAAATAACTTGGATCAGAAGAAAATCTGTGTGGTCCTGGATATAGGGGAAGGCTTGAGAGTTGCGTGGTAGAACCATACTGCTGGGTGGCAGAGGCAGGGAGTAGGAACCTGGGAACAGAGGTGGGTTGGGGTAGGGGGAATACAAACATCAAAGAATCTGTAACTTCAAGTAAGGACCACTCCATCGTCCTAACAACCCCATTTCAAGAGGGCTCCTTCATGCTAACCCCAGGCTGATCCATCTGCATCTCAACAACAAGGCTCTCTGGCTTTCATTGGGTGTGGCTAATGGCGAGCTCCAGCGGGAAATCTGCAGGAGGGAAGAGAGGGCATCCCGAGTTGTTTTGTTTTGTTTTTTAATCAGCTGGGTCTGATTTCCCTCAAAATGGCAATTTATGCATAACTGTGTCCTTCTGAGTTTAAATTCTGGTAATTCCTCTTTTTTCTTATCCCTTTGGTTCTAGGGGTGCTGACAGATCTACACCCTATCTATTCTTCAGTGAATAGTACCCCTAACTGCTTTATAGGCAACTCGATTAAACTCTTCCTGGAAATACCTCTAATGTAAATGTGTCCTCTATGTCCTTTGGGAGTCTTGTCTAATACAGACATACCCTGAGGGGTATGCATATCAAGTTGGCTCTTGCAGGGTACACGGAAAATCACCAAGGCAAAGTGCACATCACAGAGAACAGCACCTCAGTGTTTGGCTCAGAAACAACTCTCGTCTTGGCAGATGCCAACGCAGTGCAGGACGTGACTTCAGCTTGCTCCATTCTGCACCAGAAGAACAATTTCCCCTCTTTTATTTTCCCTTCTCCATTGAGCAACTGAGCAGGCCCCTGAGAGAGTCCTGACTCTCTTGACTTGGCAGGGTCTGTGGGTGGGTGTAGAATGGCATTTTTGCTTTCTTTAGAAACATCTGTGGGAAATCAGGGGCATCAAGATGGCATATATATGGCAAGAGCTAGGACTCCTGATACAAAGTCTTCTCTTTGAGCTGAGTGGCAGCCCCTTTAATCCTCAGGATTCCTCTGGTGATTTGTTGACTATCTCCAATACCAGCTTGCTTCAAAGCACATAGATAGCTTTTACAGAGTCCTGGGCTGATATATCTCAAATTCCCATTGTTCTTTCCAAGCCAAGCATTTCTGGATTTTTGAACGTCACCGCTATCCTTCAAAGTATGTGGATTGTTTAGGAGACAAACTGTCCACAACATTGTATTAACTGAATAATTCCTTCCCTTGGTAAAATATTGTTTGTGTTCCCAAATAAATAAATGACCATCTGCATTCCATCACCTTAGGCAAATCTGCAGAATCAGGGCCCTCAATATCAGTCTTGTTACTAATTAGCACAATTTTTCTCTTTGAGATGCTGGACCACAGGATCGGTGTGGTTTCCACAGACCATGGAAGCCAAGACTAATCTCTAATGCGTCCTCGGCCACCTCTGCTGCAGAGTGGGCTTCAGCCCATTAATGGCCTGTTTCTCAGCGTCCAAGGACTTGATTTAATTATCCTACAAGTCTCTGTCTTCTTTGGAAGTCTCCACACATGCTGTTTGCTCCATTATTATGGATTGCATTTCCTCTCCTGCAATGTCTCATTCTTGTCCTTACTCGGGAGTTGGTGGCTAATAGACATTTGCATTAATTTTCATTTCTCCTGGTGCTTAATAAACATCCTCGTAGGCACTCATCCTGGAAGTAGAAAATCATTTAACTCAGCCAGAAAGCTAAACTCCAGACCCTTCCTAGAATCAAAACTTGCCTTTCTTTTGGTATGGTCCCCTTCCTTCTGACAGCCTCCAAGGGACAACACAAGGGACCCAGTAGAGACTCTGCCCTTGGCTAAGTTGCTTTTCTGGCTGCTATTCCTTAGTGCATCTCATAAAGTCACTCATACATACACACACGTGCGTGCACATACATATACTCCATGAACAAGGTCCACTGCTGCATTTAGTTATCCACAAATGGTCAAATAAACTATGATACTCACTCAATAGAAGACTATGCAGTCACTAATATGTATATAAAGGCTACACAAAACACTGTGAGAAAATATGTATGTTGTGCTGTTAGGAAACAAAATGGTACATGTAGCATTATCACCATTATGTTTTAAAACATACAAACATACATATTCACATCCCCATGCCTAAGAATAAGACAGGAAAAAGATATACCAAAATTTTTACAATGGTTAGGGTTAGGCTTGAATGTCTTAGGAAGAATTCTTTTTCTTTCATTTCAAAGAGAAAATATTTCTTAAGAGAGAAAAATATTTATAAGAGAAATAACCACAATTTTAAATATAAACAGTTGGCAAAGCATCACAAAATCCATAAAAAAAACAATGTTTTTCTTACTTAACTGCTCTATATACATCTATAAATAAGTTTTTCCTAAATTTTTGACTATATACTTTTTCACTGCCTCTTCATGTAACAATTATTTTATATTTGCTACCTAAAAATTACAAAGATATTTTTTCCTCTGGTGTAATTAATTGAAAAACATTTTATTTCAAGATAATTTTACACTTACAGAAGTTACAAAAATAGTACAAAAAGTTCACCCAGCTTGCCCTAACATTGACATTTGATGTAAGCTATAGTATAATCATCAAATGTAAGAAATTAACATTGGTACAATACTATAAACAAAACTATGTCCTTCATGTGGATTTCACTAGTTTTTCCACTTACATCCTTTCTCTGTTTCAGGATTCAAAGCATATTGCATTTAGCTGTTGCATTCCTTTAGTTTCCTCTGGTCTGTGACAGTTTCTCTGCCTTTGCTTGTCTTTTATGATCTTGACCTTTTTGAAGAGCACTGGTCAGACACATTGCAAGAGGTCCCTCAATTTGAATGTTCTAGGTGGCATCTGGCAGACTTCTCCACTTGGAAGTTACTATTTCTCCATTTGTATTTTTAAAATATTTTGAAAGAGTGATTTTGAGGCTATGCAAAAATCCCAGTTTTTCTTCAACTTTCATCTTCTAATTTTATTATTATCCATTAATGGAGCTTGCTTATAGCAATTATTAATGTGGTGATACTGTGGTTTTAATGGTGGTTTTATATTTCTCTCTTTTCTTCTACATTTACTAAGTAGAATTCTTCTATATGAAAGAGTTGTCCCTTCCTCTACACCTATTTAGTTATCAGTTACTTTTCATATCTGTATGGACTACTTACTGGCTATTTATTTTATTCTTTGGGTTATAATTCAATAGTATCCTAATTTACTTTCTTGCTCAAATTCTTCTAGTTTTGACTATTAGACATTCTTTAAGATTGGTTCCTGTGTCCTCCAACATGCCCCCATCTTTTTTCTCTTTTTTTAAGCACTTCCTTACTTTTTGGCAGCACAAAATGTTCCAGGCCCATCTTGTATTTTTTTTACCCTAGCCCTGGAATTAGCCACTTCTCCAAGGAACTCTAGTTCCTTATAATGGAGAGTGGTATTTAAAAACCAAGAGGTGGGTGTTAGGTGTATTTGTTGTTAGGGCAGCATCATTTCTTCTAGGTCTTCTCAGCGGACAGAGGTAGAAATATGCTTGTGTATTAACCCATGGAATGCACATCTATATTATTTCTGCATCTGCTTGTGTATGTATATATGTATATATGTATTACTTTTTAAAAAAACAGTTCCTACTGATTTCTCTGAGTCCAATCCACAAGATTCATTCCACACATTCCTCTTTTCTTATTTTTAACATATCTATCTCATAATAAGAAACCTGCCTCTCATTATCCACAATATATTTACTTATTTGCTCAACCTTTGTACACATAGAAAGCAGTTTCAGAATTGCTAACCTGTAACCCCGTAGGAGAATTGTGTGCATGTAGTTCTTTTTGTCTTCAGCCTTACAGTATACAGTCAAAACACAGATTTTTCCCAAGTACTTGAGTAAGCGCCTTCCTTCCCCATCCTCTCCATTGTAGCTATGTCAATAGTTCTCAAAGGGGCCTATTAAGCCTCAGGGCACATGTGGCAACATCTGGAGACATTTTAAGTTGTCACAACTGGTGGAACAGTACTGGTAACTAGTGAGTAGAGGCCAAGGATGCTGCTAAGCATTCTACAATGCCCAGGATACTACGGATAAGAATTATCTGGCCCTAAATGTCAGTAATTTTGAAATTTATAGATTTTCCTCTTTCAATATATTATGAATTTTTGTTATAATTTTTGTTACAATCAGGAAGTGAATTATTTCTATTGATTTAATCATGTATCTCATTGCTTTCATTTCATGGCTTATTAATCTTCATCTGAATTTTCTCATAGTTTAACAAATAAAGATGATGGAAGTGGATATTCTTCATATAGGTTTAAATCAGGAATGGGTAAATTCTTACTTGTTTATTAATATGTTCCAAATGATCTTTGCAAATTGCAGTAAAATTGGCATACTCCCAATCAACTTTCCTTTAGCAGAATCCCAAAAATGTTCATGGCCACTCTATGCCACCTGGACACAAAGGGAGGATAAGCCAGACTGGCAAGAAACTGTGGTATTAACTGATGTTAAAATGTCTTACTTTTGTGAACTAAAAAAAAAAAAAAAAAAACATGTGAACACATTGGTAGGGCTCTCCTGAGGCTTTGGAAGGGATCTTAGCTAAAGGACCCTAAAAGTTTAAACTCTGATAGCCTCAAAGAATTCTTTTCTACCCAGACAACAGAGACAGTTGCACAGAATCCAGGCTCTCAGGGAGCTTGTAGCTTTGGAAAGAAGGCAAATCTGTGTTCAGCACTATCTCAGGAGACAGGAACAGCCAGACATTTGGACTAGAACCCTGTACGGCCCTTCTAACACAGGAGGAAACTAACACCCACAAAGTCTTTGGCTCTGAGTGACCTCCCCATCTCATCCGCAGTCAGATGACAGCCCCCTCGCACTTGCCCCTAGGGGGCTTTGGAGGCCAAGGCAAGGCTGACATCTGAGTTTTTCTCTGGCCTTTCATTTCTTTCATAGGAGTGGGGTGTAAAGTAAGAGCTTGAAAGAGGATAGAGTATGTCAAAAATATCATCATCCTAAATACTGTGATTTAAAGTCATTTTTCACTGCCAAGAAAGAAAAAAAATAGTAGTCAAGCCTCTGAAGGCAATGTTTACTCTTCCGGGGAGAGGACATATGGGAGAGCTTCTGACAAGACTGTCAAAAGTGTGTTCAGCAATTTAACTAGTAATAATAGTGAAAAACAACAAATAAAGCTTTGAATTAATCCAGCATCTTTCATCTCCATATATCAAAGAATGTTGCCAGTGTTCTGATAACAACATGTCTGTGAAACACAGAAAGGGAAGGCACTGGCATTCCTCAGTGACGGATGAAAGAACAGAGACACTAATAAATTACCCTCCAAGTGAATGAGCTGAGGCCATGCAAGAGCAGAGCAGTGTCTCTCCAAGGTATTATCACCTGCGGGGGGCTGTCGGAGTGCTTATGGAAGGAATCTGTGTTTAAGGAGTGCCTGAACATGAGCATCACAGGGCATCTGGAAGGCATCGAGCCTCAAAATTTGGCAACAACATGCATCCACCAAGATAGCTCTGCATCTGTGCAGGTGAATCAGCAAAACACTTCTTAAAGTTAGTTGTTCATAAGCCTTGCTGGATATGCTCTGGGAAAGTAGTGGCCCCACAAGAGCCTACCTTTGGGGAGTTCATAATACATGGGGTGAAGAAAGGAAAGACACACATGTCCCTCAAATCCTACACTCTAACCATAGGGAGCTGTCGGAATTTTCCCCACATGCAAAGGCATTGTCCTCTGCACCTTAGTCCATGCCGTTCCTCTCTTTTTCACATCCCCTTTCATGATACTACTGAAGCATCACCTAATCTATCAAGACTGCATGCACACACATGCTTTCCTTCATTTTTGTACCTAACAGATTCTATACACATTTCTGTCCCATGCCCTATAACTTTGCTACACATACTGGTTTACATTTCTGTCTTCCCTACCAAACTTGTGCCTCTTTGTCAAGGGGGATTTATTATAGTTACCTTTGTATGCCGAAAGCCCAGCACAGTGCCAGGCTTATACCAGAGGTTCAGTAATTGTTTCTAGAAAGAAGGAGGGAGAGGGAAAGAAGGAAGGCATGAAAGGAGGAAGGAAGGGAGGGAGGGAGGAAAGAAGGATGGAACTCTGCTAGGCATATTCCTGTTCAGCATTTAGCATGTGCTTCTCATCTGAGGGCTCGGGTCTTTTTCAATTTTAGAATTAAAATTTTTTAACATAATTTTTTATTTCAGTTTCTTATTTGCCAACTGGTTCTGCAAAAACCTCAACAAATAAATACCTCACTCATGGTATAAATTTGCCCATCTTATGGAATACTGACCAAGTGGAGTATATTTAAAATTTTTGCACATTTGTTGTAAAGGGTATTATTTTCTTGATCATTTTTGCTTTTTAAATTACTGGTAACCTTCTTGCATCTTTAGCAGTCTTTCACTTTTAAGAAATAAAGACTCAAGTGTAAAAACAAAAACAAAATGTTAAATGATATATTTTAAAGAGCTCGTTAGATAAATATAGTTCATTCTAATTACCACTGAGTACACTTTAATTCTATTCACAAAAATTTCAAATTGAAAATTCTCTTTTCAGTCTCAGAAATGATTATTTTCTTTTCAATTTTTATATTTTTGAAAACTCCATTTCTCCCATCCCTTCAATTCTCTGTTTCTGAAACACATATTTTGGACACTTTCAGTCTACTTTCCATGTCTCTTAACTTTTTTTTTCATGTTTTCCATCTCTTTATCTCTATGTAACATTTTATCTCCTGGGCACATCCAGGCCACAGTTGATCTTGTCTCCTAAACATATTTTTATTCCACTTACTTGATTCATCATTTCCAGTGCCTAATTAGTTCATTTTCATATACACCTGTTCTCGATTTCTACCTGCCTACTTTTGTTTCAAAGTGTCTTGCTTTTTATAGGTGTCATTCCTTCCTTTATATCTTTGAGAAGCTTAAACATGCTTACTTTAAAGTCATTTTCAGATTGCTCTATTATCGACTTTCAATGGCAGTGAATTCTACTGATTTTGAGCTTGTTGGTTGTCTTTCTTGGCATTAATTCTCTTCATGTGCTTTGGAACTTTAGTTAGCAAGTTCTTCTGGAGAGAGTATTTTCAAATTCCCTCTCACCCCTCTCTCTTCTCTCAGCCCTCCCTGCTCCCTGTCTGGAAGTTATTCAGTTTCCTTTTGTATAACTTCTAGCCCATACTCAGGTCTGATAACGGTGGCTCTGGTTTCTTGTCCTAAGGTGATCTTAGAGATATCACAGATCTACTCACTGAGCCAGCAGCTCCTAGTGGTGTGGCTTCCTCTGCTCCTTCCCTCCACCTGGGCATTTAGCTCTACAACATGCTACAACTGCAAGTAGTTACTGAAGTTTCTTCCAGCCCCCGTTGGAAGAGCTTTGCAGTGGGCCCTTCAGTTTCACCCAATGAGCTTGGGTCCATTTCGCAATCATGAGCCCAGAGCTTCTGGGTCCTGTCATCCCAGGGCAGCCATATTTTAAGCGCCCTCTGCTTGTTCACAAGTCCAGGAGCCCAGTAAGTCTATGGCCTCAATCTCCATGTTCTATTTTGTTGTTTCTGGCCCACAAAGGTCTTATCTTGTTGAATGAGGCTATATTTAAGTTCTTTTTGTACAATTATAATGGAGTGCAGAGGGAGTGTCCCCTATAAAAAGGGGGAAACCCCCACAACCCTTGGTTGGGGGTAGGGGGAAGTGGATGATAAGATGTTTAAAATACTTTTCATAACAATGGCAAGTTAGCAGCCATGCCTTTCTTGAAAAAAGAGGTCTGCCCCCAGGGCAAATGTCTCTGAGAGTATTCAGGGTGACATAGCCTGGGGAGCTTATACAGAGCCTGTATGAGAGGCAGGGGGCATATGCCCATTCAAGAAGTCACTGGGGATTCTTGCCCTGACTAAAGATGGCAGCTAAAAGATGATAAAAGATATGGTGGAACTGGCAAAAGTGGCACATCATGGGAGGTGCTGGATATGAGGTCACATAGGAAGTTCTGGGCTGAGCATTTGAAATAAGAGCAGGTGGAGAGAGAAGGAGAAGAAGCCACATGGTCTGAAAGGATATAGATGAGAGTCAGCTATGAGGTCTGGTGTGTAAGTAATGCAGTTCAGATAAGAGCATGCCACAGCGTCTGGAGTAAGAAGAAGAAGACGGTAGCAGAGCTGATGGAACTGTGCAAGGACCTGCTCAACCAAGCATGGGTTTGTAGAAGACGCTTGGAGCTCAACTGTGACTGGGGATGCTGAACTGCAGACTTCTGCTTCTCTGAAAGATGTACAGAGAAGCCAATCTCTTGGGATGTGTACCTTCCTGGACTCTATCATGATCCAGTGTAACATGGCACATGTTTTTCTGAACCACTACATGGAGGCTGAGGACAACGTACCCTGGATCCTGAAGGAAAGAGCTACTGCAAGAGGATGATGACTGAAACCCACAAGTGCACATTCCAGAGAAGATGAACATCTGTTTGAGCAAACTACTTAAGAACAAATAAAGATATGGGGAACTTCTGGGCATGGTTTTGGCGTGCAGCCTTTTGGGGAGCAAGGGAAGTGATGTGTCTCATGGGAGGGGAGTGCTCTCAGCCCCACTGAGGTTGGAACCCTGTTAATAAAAACCTGTTTCTTTCAACACTAATTGTTGGGTCATGTGTCAAGGCACCACGTGGCCGAGCCCCAATTTGCTTGGTTATACTACTGTAGTGTCTTTGATATCAAAGAATCTTTCAGAGTGTGAACTCCCAACATCATCTTGACCTAAAGTTCCAGTCCAGGCACTTTCATAGAATTAGTCAGCTATGAATAATGATCCCCAGATGTCTAGAATGTACCCTATAACCTGCAGGCTCAGTTCTCCAGGCCCAAGTCTTGGGCGAGTGAGAACCAGACCTGGGAACATGGCCTAGGAGCTAGCAAGGTCTGCAAATAATCTCTAGCTCTCATGCCTGTGCACCTCAGGATGGAGCCAGAACCTGAGTTCCCACAAGGGAACTAGGCTGCAATTCCCATAAAGTTGAACACCCACAATCTGAGCCCACACTGCCCAAATCTGCCTAGGATGCTTACTCTCTTAACCCTCTTACCCTAGCCTGGTCTGGATGTTTCAGATCCTCACTGAAAAAACAGCCTCCCACCTAACACTATCACTTCAGTCTTGAAGTATTCAGATCAGACCCCACCTCACGCTGCATTTAATTTAATACTCTCAGATTTGGTCCAGACTCCAGGCTTCTCTCAAGCCCATACCACATTCCTCCTGCCCTGGTCCCAAGTCATGCCTTCTCCCTGAAATGAGTCTCACCCAGCTAAGGGTTCTGCTCCCAATTACAGTGTGTGTGTGTGTGTGTGTGTGTGTGTGTGTGTGTGTGTGTGTGTGTGTGTGTGTGTGTGTGTGTGTGTGTGTGTGTGTGTAGGAGATTTCCACATATCCAAGCAATGCTTTGGCACCAGCTGAATGTCCTACAATGTAACTCAATTCTGACACCACCTGGAGATAGCATCAGCTCCCCCCCAAGTTAAAAGCTTAGTCCAACAAGACTGCCCTCCACTTCAGATGCCAACTGCAAGTCCAGGTTTTCACCTGTGCTTCTGACCAACTTGCTGTAAATGACAGGTTCCCATGACTCTCTTTGGGTTTGATTAACTTGCTAGCGTGACTCTCAGAATTCAGAAATACATTTTACTTACTGGATTATGGGTTTATTGTAAGAAGATATAACTCAGAGACAGCCAAATGGAAGAGATGCATACAGCAGGGTATGGGGAAGGGGCAAGGAACTCATGCCCAATTCAGGCATGCCACTCTCCCCAAATCTTCATATGTCCACCAGCCTGGAAACTCCTTAAATTCCATCCTTTTGAGTTTTTATGGAAGCCTCATTATGTAGGCATAACTGATTAAATCATTGGCCTTTGGTGATTTAACTCAATCTCCAGTCCCTCTACATACCAAAGCAAAAAGGTTGGGGGGTGGGACTAAATGTTCCAACCCTCTAATCACTTGGTTGGTTTCTCTGGCAATCAGCCCCCATTCTTAGGTGCTTTCTAAAAGTCACCTCATTAAAATAAAAAAGACATGTTTATGGCTCTTATCATTTAGGAAATTCCAAAAATTTTAGGAGATCTGTGCCAGGAAAGGGGACAAAAACCAAATATATATTTCTTAATAATATTGGGTTGGCCAAAAAGTTTCAAAACAATTTTGTTAGATAGTACTGTCACAGCTGTCATATCAGCATGAATTTTAAAAAACTTACCAACAATAGTGAATTTTTGTGTAGCCATTTTAATATTGAAGATGGAAGAAAATACATAACATTTTCAGCATATAATGACTTTTTATTTCATGAAAGATAAAAATGCAACTGAAATGCAAAAAAGAAACAAAACAAAACAGATTTCTGTAGTGTATGGAGAATGTGACTGACTGAATGTGTCAAAAGGGGGCAAAGTTCCATACTGGAGATTTCTCACTTGACAGTGCTCCATTGTTGGGTAGACCAATTGAAGTTGATAGTGATCAAATCCAGACATTAATTGAGAACGATCAACGTTCTAACAAGCAGGAGATGGCCGACGTACTCAAAATATCCAAATCAGTAAAGTTATTGATGAAAATGGAGAATATATGGAAAAAACTAAATGGACTTTTTGGCCAGCCCAATAAATCACAATATTACACCTATTCATCTGGGTCTGGACAAAAGACATAGCATTCATGCATGTTCTCATGTATTTCTTACCACAATTTCGTAAGTAGAAGTTGTTCCCATTTTTATCTATCAGAGTATAACAGTAGCATTTATTGCCTTGTCACAACATGCCAGGATCAGTGAGTGCAGAGCACCCTATCTGCAATAACTCACCTAATCCTCTCAACAACCCTATGAAGTGGCTACAATTATCACCTCCTCATTTCACAGATGTGAAAGTTGAGGTTTGGGTTAAATGACATCTCTAAGATCCTAGAAATACTAAGTACTGAAACTAGGATTTGAACCCAGGTTCATCTCAATCCCAAGGCCATGCACTTAGCCAAATTCTTCTTAGCATTGACCTTGCCAGATCTCTTTGTGACATTTGACACTATCACCAGTACCTTCCTCCCAGAAGCGCCTCCTCTTTGGGCTTCTGGAGTGAATTCCCTCTCACCTCTGTCTTTCTCACAGATTCTCCATGTTCTTCCCATGAATCCTGGTGTTCTCCAAACTCCTGCTTTCTTAGATGTACCACAGACTACTCAATTGCAACATAATCAATCCCGAACTTGTTATTTACATCCCCTATCTCAGTTCCTGGCAACATCATCCACCCAGGCTCCTAAACCAAAAGCCAGAATAGGCTCTATACTGCCACTTAAGGGCAGCAGATTTTCTCTCCTGAGCACGCTAACACTATCTCACCTTTACATTTCCATCACCTATAGAATATAGGCCAAAAGCCTCAGTCAGATGCCCATGGCCCACTTTTTCATCCTCATTATTCACCAGCACGATCTATGCATGCCCACAGTGCTAGGGTTCTGCATGTCTCAGTCACCTGCCCCTGCCCACGTGTCAGGCTCTCTGTGGCACCAGGCCTTTGCCCTAGATGTCCCCTCCACCTAGAACACTGCCATCTCCTGTCCACCCACTTTTAGTCCACATATCTTCTGCTTTGTGAAGCCATCTACTAAGCCTTTCTCTTAAGTTCTGAGCAAATATAATGTGCTGACATCTTTACCCTGAGTGGACCCTGGGTCCCAACACCATGGCCTAGTTTGCCTTTTTTCTGATCATCCTGACCCATCAGCACACTCCAGGCATCCAGAACTCTGTGTGGCAACTGAGCACATGGATTCCCCTCTCCCTCTCTGCCTCTAGCCCCAGCCCCACTTCTAGCTTTCGTCAAACATTAGGTAATTAACTGGCAATTGGCAACAGACACTAAAAAGCAATTTCTCACCCCAACAGGGGAGTGTAATGTTCAATTCTATTTTTCCAGAGAAAGTGATCAGAAGCCTGTGCACTCATACAGATATTTTGACAGAACTGTCAACATCTGAAGCCAGCAAGGCGGCTTAAGTGAAAGAATTAAGAGAAACAGATCTCAGCTACAGCTCTGCATAGAAGGCTACAAAGCTAACCTTTGCATTTAATAGGTACCACATAGCATAAATGTTCTCCTGTGACTGACAGTGCCATAGAATGAAGTTAGTGGTGAGTCTCCAGGTCTCTCAGGCTGTGTCACCACCTGCACACACACACACACACACACACACACACACACACACACACACACCACATTGTACCAGTTCAAAACTTTTGACTGACAAGTTGCTGAACTGCACCTCCTGCTAATCACCAGTCTATTCCTTATTATTTTAAGTCCAAATGTTGACATACAACTTCAAGTGGAAAAGATAATCCGAAAAGAAATACAAATGGCTAATAAACATGTGAAAAAAATTCAACCTCAGCTATAATGAAAGAAAAGAAAATCGAGACCTGATACCATTTCTCATCTGTCAAACTGACCAAAGTAAAAGCAATGATAAAACTGCTGAAGAGGTTTCTGGTCACCGCCTCGTGGTGCCTAGCATGGGTGGTGAAGTGAGTGTCCAGCATCCCAAGGCAGAAGAGGCAGAAGAAACCTCTGAAGACATTTAATGATCTTCAAGAGTCCATTCTCCTATGTCCTTAAACATTCCCCTCTTAGCAGAGCCTCAGTGAGCATGAGACAGGGTATGTGAGTGCTTGGGGAAGGTGGGGAGAGGGGTGCATAAAAATCTGACTGCCCCCCAAACACACACACACTCTGTGCTGTGTGAACATGAATGGGGCCATGTTTACCCCAGCCATGTCACACTGATATCTCAAGGAGGGCATGACCGGATCCTGCCTTTATAGGCTTACGGTTTAGAAGTAGAATTAAGACTCATACCCAAATCTGTAGAAAACAGGCAAAAAGAGTTAGATGCTGTCAGAGAAGAAAAAGTGCTGAGTGCATTCAGAAAAGAGATTACTTCCAACTAGGCCATCAGGGTGGGTACAAAGGTGTAGGGAGAAAAGTATTCTGGAGGAAAAGGAAAGATTAAGGTCACACACAACAACATTTAAACATGTATTAATTTAATCATGGAGGTCCTCTCCAGCCTTTGCATTTATTTTTCTAGTCTAATTCTTTTCCCTCCTGTTAGTCGGCTGAGTTCCAATGCCCCAGGAATATGGACACTGGAGTTATGTGCCAGGGGCTGTTCTTACAACCAGCATGGGCAAACTCATTTATTCCCAAAACACCTTCAGAATGAGTATCCTTAGGCCTGTTTTACAGATAAGGAATCTGAGGCTCAAACACTTGATTTGATCAAAATCAAAAAACAAGTCAGTGCTGGGAGGTCAGATAAGAACTGAGTGCCTGACTCTGAAGCCTCCATTTATTCTTTTCACTACGTCACACCACCTCATTTAGAGCCCACTCTCTTTAAAAGTAAAACCACCAATTGGTCTACAGATGTGATGCAATCTCTATCAGAGCCCAGTAGGAATTTTTGGTGAAACTGACAAATTGATCCTAAAATTCATATAGTAGTTCAAGGGACCCAGAGGAGCCAAAATATTCCTTAAGAACAAAGGTGAAGGACTTGCGCTTCACAACTTCAAAACTTACAACAAAGCTACGGTAATTAAAACTGTTGGGCACAAAGAGCTGGCAAAAGGAGAGACATATAGATCAATGGAATGAATTCAGAGTCCAGAAACAAATCCACACCTTTAAGGGAAAATGATTTTTGATAAGAGTGCTAAGACAATTCAATGGGGGAAAGAATAGTCTTTTTAATAAATGGGTCTGGGACAAGTGGATATCTACGTGCAAAAGAATAAAGTTGGAAACTTGCCTTAGATCATATATAAAAATTAAAACAGATCAAAGACCTACATGTAAAAACAGAAACTATACAACTCTCAGAAGGAAACAGGGGTAAATCTTTGTGACTCTGGATTAGACCAAAGTTTCTCAGTATTTAAAGAGCAAGAAACCAAAGGAAGAGATAAATTGGACTTCATAAAAATAAAAAACTTTTGTGCTTCAAATAACATTGTCAAGGAAAAGACAATCCACAGAACGTGCCAAAACATGTACATATTTGATAAGTGTGCAGTATCCAGAGTTCATAAAAAAATCTTATAACGCAACAATAGAAAGATAAATGACCCAATTTTAAAATAGGCAAAGGATTTGAACAGACCTTCCTCTGAAGAAGATATACAAATAGCCAATAAGCACACGAAAAGGTACTCAATATCATAAGTTATTAGGGTAATGCAAATTGAAATCATGAGATACTACTTCACATCCACTGAGACAGCTAGAATAAAGAAGATACATCACAAGTGCTGAAGAAGATGGAAAGAAACTGGAACCCTCAGACATTGCTGGTGGAAATGGAAAGTGGTGGAGCTGCTTTGAGAAAGAAGTCCAGCAGTTCTTCAAAAAATTAAAGATATGAGTTACCATCTGACCCCGCAATTCCATCTGTGGGTATACATACTAAAGACAACTGAAAACACATGTTCACAAAAAACTTGTACATGAATGTTCATAGAAGACTTATTCATAACAATCAGAATGTAGAAACAACCGAAATGTTCATCAGCTTGAGTTGGATAAAGAAAGGTAGTATATACATACAAGGGAATATTATTCAGACATAAAAAAGAATGAAGTACCAATGCCTGCTACAACATGGATTAACCTTAAAAACATGATTTCAAAGAAGAAAAGCCACAAAAAAACCACATGCTGTATGATGCCATTTTTATGAAATGTCCTGAAGAGACAAATTTTGAGAGAAAGTAGGCGTGAAGGTAGATGGGGAAAAGGGAGAATGAGTGCTAATTAGGTACAGGGTTTCTTTTGGGGTAATGAAAATGTTCTAAACTTGATTGTGGTGAAGATTGCAATACACTAAACAACACTGAGTTATACACTTTTCATGGGTGAATTGTATGGCATGTGAGTTATATCTCAATTAAGGTGCTTAAAAATAAATAGGCCAAAACATGAGAAAGGAAAGTAGCACATTCTCACTGACCATTGGAATATGCAGAAAAATATAACAAAGGATGAAGAAGTCACTCATGACCACCAGAGTGCTAACATTTTGGTTTCTTTAATTCTCAACTTATTTTCAATGGTTATTTTAATGGTTGAAAATATATGTAGACAATACTTTATCTGAATTCACCTCTTTCCTCAGAATAATCTCTGGTTCTACAGTCCCTGAACACCCCGCCCACCCTTCCGCCATTCCTCGTACCACCTCCCCTCACACCCTCTGCCCAGCTAGCTCCAGAGGATTGGAGTCCTCACCAGACAGTGTCCTCTGACTGAAACGCCCCTCCCCTGACTGCCTGGCTGAAAAGGCCCTACTTTTGCCTCTTCATCTGCCCAGATGTTTGCTCCTCAGCAAGACTTCTGCAGAGCCCTCAGTAGTTGCTTCTATTGATGTTCCTCTCACTGGTCACACTTTGTTCCCGGGACTGGCTCTTGCTCCAAAATGGAGCTCCCCAGCTGCAAATTCAGTGTTTGGCCCCCTTTAGGGGAAATGAGTTGGAGAGGAGAATGTTTGGGGTAGGGTCTGAAGTGGGGAGACTGAACCTCCTCTCCTCAAACGCCCATCCTTCCTCCTGGCTGATGTCCCTTCAGGTACGCCTGAGGGCCTGGCAGCCTTAGCCCAAGGCTTCCCTTTCCACTCACTAGCTCTTCCTGGATTTCTTGCCCTCACCTTTACCCCAACCCACCTGGCTGTTGTAGCCACAGGCTGACAGTCCTTCTTCCAGCCTCGCCTCCCCCTTGCCTTTACCCTCTGTCTAGGGCAGATGTCCACCACTGATTTCCTGGTGGGGGGTTCCAGGCTTGGTAACCTGAGGTTTCAGGAAAGGGGCCAGGTCAGTCAGCCTGAGGTTCCTTGTGTATCCACTTGACCCCCAAAAATCTGGGGATGGGGTATTATGACTAACACAAAAAGATCCGTCTCTTTCTCTCTCTCCCCCACTCTCTCTCTACAGAGATGGACTTATTCTCAGATTGCAGAACTCGGGAAATGGAACCCATCTCCTTGTTATCAATGTAAAAACTGAGCTGAGCTATTTGTGATCTAAATCAAAATAGAACTGTGTCTGGCAAACTCATTTTTCTCAGGCCCCGGCAGCTCCCCAAGATACATTGTCTACTGATGGGGGGTAGGGGATGGGAGAGAGACAATGGCAACTGCCAGGAGCCATTGATCACTTGTTTTATGTGCAGAATGAATCCTTAATCACTGTCGCTTCAGAAAGAAAGGGGAAATTGAGATGGATTCTCAAGTGCCAAAGGCAGAGAGCTTGGTAATTGTAGTTCTTTCATTAAAACTTTGGAGAATAGTAAGTTAGCCAGTGGCTGTTCATCTCGGCCTTGGCGTCTACATCTTGGCTCACTGTTAAGGAGCAGTGAAGGGTCCTGAGAGCTCTGAGTAATCTCTCCTCAGTGTAAGCTGGAGTGGGCCGGGATGGGGAGGATAGGGATCTCATCCCCCGGAATTTGACATCTCAGCCTGGCATTTGAGGACCTTCCATCTGGACCCAACTTATCCCTCCAACCCAATCACTCAGTGCTCTCTGAGCTTCAGTTTCCTTATTTGTAAATGAGAGCAAAACCCTGCATCGCCTCATGCATCTGTGTCGCTCTGCTCTTTTGTCCCACTTCTTGCACTGGTTCTTTCTACTGGCAGTGACGTTTATTTATGTGTTCATTAATTTTGCACATAATTATTAATTGCTTATAACGTGCTCAATGGTTTGCAAGAAGAGCTGTAGTTTCTAATCCCTCTCCTTGGGGCTTTTGGCCTGGAGCATGCACTCTCAATAAGGAGCAATATAGCCCCTTTGGTTCTGGAGGAATGGATAAAACCTTACTCTTTTTATATATAAAGCACAAATACACATATAGTAAAAACAACTATGTAGCATATTTTAAATCTTCTTGAAGGGAGGAATGATTATGAAAAAGATATCTGAAAGAGCTCTTTAGGGGAGCAATAATGAAAAGGAAGTAACTTGTCTACCCTGGTTGAAGGTGACATTCTGCCCTCTTGCTCTACCCCATGCTTCACAATTCAATACACATCCCCTCCCTCCAAAAAACCTTCTCTGAACCCCCAATTCTCTACACAGCTAGTTCACAGCACTGACCTCCGAGCTCTCCTCTGCAACTCTGACCCCTGCCTCCACCTCCCACACTGGTCTGTAGGATGCTCTCAGGCAAGGCTCTCGCCTTAGTATTTTAAACCCTTAGAGCCTACCAGAGTAGCCAACACATAGCAGGTGTTCAATAAATGTTGAATAAATGAATGAGTGGCAATATAGATCTCACTCTGCTGTTCTCAGGGTAGAGGAAGGAAGCATTAAGGCAATCAGCATTTACTGAGACCCTCCTGTGGGCCAGGCAGAAATTGTTACCTCTGGGGAATCGAGGGTTACACCGGGTTCCATGCAATGGCATCCTGCAGCCAATCCCTGTGGCTCCCCAGAGCCTATTACATTTTCAGGAATTTTTCAAACTAGTTGTTAAATTACTGAAAGCTTGAAATCAGCCATGATGAGAGTATATACACCATGGAAATGAGCAAATATTACAAGTCAGGACTTTTTCTTTTTCCCTCTGAGAGACAGTTTACCAGCATACCACGGGGTCCCCACTGGTTCCATGTCTGATGAGTGGCAGCCAGAAGAGGGTACAGAATTTTCCCTTGTACCATGTTGCTTCCCTACCACTTGGGGGTTGGGGGAAAGCACAGAGAGATACCCACCTTTGCACTTTAAGATCCAGGATCTCACCTGATGTCAATTTTCTTTCATTGAAATGCCTTTCCTTGCCCTTCAGTTAATTATTGTGAAGGAATGAACAAAGAGGACACTTGAAAATCACCCTCTTGGGAACTTGGAGTCACCACTCCTATCTACAAGGCAGAGGTTACCAAATTGACACCCCAAATCCAGAGTCCAATAGGCCTTCCAGATACCCTCAGAGGGAGCCTTGCAGAAGCCTTACCTAGATATTACAATCATCTGTTTGTCCTTCCCTCTTAAGAATATAGGTTCATTAGGATGGGGAGCAAGGGATTCTGACCTCCACACCCATTTCGAGATTGCAACCCAGTGCCAGGTACATAGTTGGCACTTAGTAGATGTGCCTGTTGACTGAGATATCACCCACCTGACCCAGATGCAGCTCATCAGGGGACAGGTCCCCTACCAAACCCAGGTATTCCATCTGAGCAACCCCCCAGTGGATTTGAACCAACTGAGTTGACCTTGCAGCTCAAACAACTCTCCTAATTCCTTGACTCCTTTATATTTTCCACAAGACTCAAACAAAATTCCAAATGCCTTGAGGATGCTCTGGCTATACGTTCTAACTGCTAAATGTCTTATTAGACAAAGGAGTTTGGTCTGTCTCCTCTAGAATACAGATCTGCTTAGAGGGCATCAACAGCAGCTGGTCTTTCACCATGTCACAGTGTCATTAGCAACCAGACAGAGCTATTCAGCACATACCTTTTAATGTCAGGTCTCTATTCTCTGACTGCTTGACAAGCCAGGGAGGATAAAATAAAGGAGGCTCCTAGTGCATTTGGTTTTCTTTCACATTAGGTTCTGTGATGGGATCTCTGATTTAAGACCAGGATCTAATCAAGAAGCTGTGCTAAGAGCATGATAAATAATAGGGAAACATCAAGCCTGAGTTGGTGTGCCATGTTAGGTTGGGATGGTGCACTGTGTCATTATATATAATCAAGTAGATCCTTATTTTGGTTTCTTGAAAAGGGCATCACAGAGAGAATTAATATTGAAAATGGAAAGAAAAGGCCATTTGGGAGAGGAAGAGTGTTTGTCTTTGTTGGGGACTACGAGTCAATAGGTAAAAATATTTTCAGTGGATGTGTTCCAAACAGTTACAAGGAACAAGGAAGGTTTTGTTTCTCTTGGCTGCTTTTGTCATGATCTGTACTAGCGTCCTCTTATAATTGACATTAGGAAAAAAATGCGTAAAAAGTAAAGGTTCCTTGTCAACAGTGATCAAATAGCCTAGGTTCTTTTTAGCAGAATTCCAAAGTATGATGCATCTTTGAAACAAAGATTATTCATCTAATTATACCAGAAATACAGTTTGAGTCTATCCATTTGTAAAACTTTTTATATCAAGAAATTTGCCAATCAGAAAAAAGATGCCATGCTAAACCAGCAACCCAAATTCTTAGAAACTATATGGCTTCAATATTTTTATTCCCCCTTCAGTCTCCCTTCCTTTTTAAATCTCTAGAACAGCGTGTGGGGGACATGGAGAGTCACAGACACAGGGCCCAGGGGCCACACAGGTGGAGGAAATTGCACGAAGGCACAGCCAGTGGGACCTCCATCCTGAGGCCACTGTCTCCCAGCAGGTGGCTTCCACCATCCTCACCTCCACACTCACCCTGAGCGCCTGAGGCCTTTCATCCCCACTTCCTGGTAACACTAGAGCTGCCCCCCACAAAGGCAGAGCCAAAGGGTGCCCTTTTCCTCCCACAGCAGTGTTGCCACTTCCAGGGAAGCCTGGAGCCCATGTCCCCTCAAGTCTCTGCCACCCCTGGCAACCGAGCCCTGAGGGGTCAGCCAGGGACCACTTGGAAAGGGGAAGCACAGTTCCAGCAGGCAAGAGGAGATGTGCTCAGCTAGTGCACCCCAGTCCATCCTCCAAAAACTCACCACCACAATGAGACAGGGGTTAACCTGTGTTAGCCCATTTCTTCCTCCCAAGTCTGTACAGTCAGTGGAATCACCCCCATTTTATACGGAGGGCAAATGAAACTCACAGGTGTGAAGTCACTTAACAAGGTCACACAGTGAATGGCAGGGCCTTGACTCAAAATCCCATTTTGCATTCCAAGTGTCCTTGATCTTTCTGCAATAATGAAAGGTACCCACTGCAAGTGGCCTGTGGCGTGGAGGCGCTAACTCCCTACACAGGTGTCGTTGTAAAGACCAGGGACGCCAGAGTGCCGGGGCCCAGGTGTGAGGGCTGGCTCAGAGACATGGGTGAGCTCCTCAGCTTCTCTGGGCCTTGCTTCCCTCATTTCTCAAGGGAAGCAGAAACAGCCACCTGCCAGGGCTGCTGTGAGGCCCTCGGGAATATCCCCGCCACCTGCCACCTCTCTCTGCTAGACACCTGTCCCCCTGGCCCCCTCCTCCTTCTGCAACAGTGTGTCTGTTCTCAGCAGGGGCTGGGAGACTCAGCACATTCAGGTAGACACACGGGCCCCACCTACCTGCACAGGGTCCTCCACAGGGGAGCCTTGTCCAGCTCTGCTAAGAGGCCAGATCCGGTGGGAAGATGGCACCCAGCAGCCTATCCTATAACCAAGGCGAGGAAACGAGAAAGCTGGAGCCAAGTTGACGGGGGACAAAGGGGCTGGAGATGGAGCCAGCCATCGCTTGGGGCCTGATCAGTCGGCAGTCAAAGCCCTGGAGATGTATGAGATCCCTACCAACCCTGAAACACCCCCTGATGCCTCCTGAGTTTGAGTTTCCGACCCAGGCATCCAAATTCAGGGAGGCTCAGGGGCTACGGTGGCCTTGGGGTGGGGGTGGGGGTGGGGCAGTTCTAGGAAGTGCTCAGTAAAATCTCTGGCTCCTAAAGAAGCCCAGTTTGGGGCCCCGCCACAGAGAGGCGCTATGGAGCAGGAAAGACCCAGCAACATCAAACAGGATCCCAGAGCACATTCAATGGAACCTCCTCCATTAACACATGAAGAAAGGAAGGCCAGGAGAGGGACGTGCCTAATAAATAGCACACAGCTATTATTTATTAGTGGCAGAGCTGATGCCTGACCTGACAGCCCAGCCTTTCCAATAGGCCTCCTCCCCCTGCCCACAATGCCTCTTGCCCTTGGTGCTTAGCTCCTGCTGCTGGCAGAGGCCTGTCCCTGTCCATGCACCCTGGAAGCCATTGCCAGGTCGGCCATTACAAAGACTCACTTTTACTCTATTGTCCTCTGCCCAATACTTCCAACAGCTCTTCCATAAGCTACTCAAAAAAGAACAAAATGCCCAGGTCAGCATTCAGGGGTCTCCTTTGGTGCAGCTTGATAGAGCCTCTCGAGCCTTATACATCCTTCCTATCCATTCATTCATTCAACAAATATTCATTGTGTACAGAATTGAAACAGGCACCCAGGACAACATCATCGAGAATGTTTCTGTCTTTAAAAGCTCCTAATTTAGTGCAAGACACAGCTACATAAACAGAAGATTGCCACATAATGTATTAAGGGCAAGAAAATAGATACTTTTAAGGAGATAAGGGAACTCAGAGAAGGATTCTAATCCAAAATCGACATGAAGTGGAAGGTTACATTCAGGAGCATCTTTCAAGAAGAAAGATGCCAGAGTTAAATTTTGCAGTGAGCAATGGTCAGTTAGTGGGGAAGGAGCAAAGGGGTGGCAGGAGAGGGCACAGCCTAAGCAAGAGAAAAACACAGAGTTAGAATGTAAAGCCCACATCATATTCTTGTGCCCCTGAGTACTTTTGGTGACTTGGAATCTAAAGAAATAGGTTCTTAAACAGTCACCAGATGAATGGATGATGCATATAAGGAACTTCAGAAAGTCTCATGTTGCTGTGACACTGAAGTAAGATAGGTGGACAGGATTAGAGGCAAGGCCAGGAGAGGGGTCACAGATCAGGCCATGGAAAGCTGTGTGTATTGTTCAAAAAGGCTTAAACTTGACTGTGCAGGTCAAGGATTCTTGAGGTTTGGCCTTCAGGGTCTAGTGCCCTTTCCCCTGAAGTTATAAGCAAAGCTTTGTGCATGAATCCAGCTCTTACCAGATTCTAAAAGGAACTCATGATCCAAAACATGCAAAAGATAACTGGGATAAGAGTTGAAACATCTTAGAAGGTTGTAAGCCAGAGAGGGTCAGTGTAAGATTTATTATTTATGTGGATCCCACTGATTTACAAGAACAGGGACCTTGTCTATCTTTTTCACTGCTATATCCCTAGTATATATCACTGTGCTTGGTACAGGACAGGTGTTCAATAGGGAAGGAATGCCAGCTATGTAGGAGATGGGCTTCAGGGGACAAGACCAGAGGCCAGGAATCAATTAGGAGGCTGTTGGGATAAACCTGAATAGGAAAGAGGGAGGGGTTGGTTGTTGAGATAGAGTGAAAGTGACTTATTTGAGAAATCTCTTGGAAGTTAAACTAACAAGACTTGACTATTTACAGAATTTGGGAGGCGAGGGGGGGAAAAAGAAGTTAAGGATGACTCCAGCTTGAAAGACTAGCTAAACGGGGGTGCTCTCAACAAAAATAAAGGGGACAGGAAGCATAGCATGTCAGTCGTAGGTTCTGTTGGGAGGTGGTCAGCATGAGGGGCCGGTATGACCTCCAAGGGCAGATGCTACATAAGCTGTGTAAGTGAGGCTAAAGCTTGGAGGTGAGACTTGAGCTGGAGACAGAGATGTGAGAACCAGAAATATAAAGCTGTGGCAACCCTAAGAGTGAATGAGGTCACATAGGGAGAGTAGAGAGGGAACACAGAGCAGGCCAAGGGTAGAAATGTCAGGAAACCAGCATTTAGGAAGTGCACAGGGGAATGCAAACCTGCAAAAGAAAGTTTCCACAAGGAGATAAACAAAGTCAGGGGAAGGGAGCACTTGATGAAAAAGGAGGCATCCAGTGTACAAGATGTGGCTGAGGGTTCACAGGCTAAGGACCAACAGCTGGTCACTAAAGGGGTAACTGATGGTTTTCAGAAGCAGGATATTGGTGGAGCACAAGAAGTAAAAGCCATTGTTATGGGATTAATGGGCAGTAAAGAAATGAGTGCATTAAAAAGAGCTCATGCTTTCATAAAATTTATATGATCAGAGGTAGAAGGAATTACATTACATCAAGAGTGGGCCTCAGGATAAAGGATTTATCTTTTTCAGATAAGAAAGTCTTCGCTCCCTCTTCTTGCTGTCTTCCTCCTACTAGGTTATAAATTATTTGAGAGCAGGGATTATAGTCTACGCTTTTTTAATCCACCATAGTATCTAGTACAACCTGCACTGAGCATTCATTCATTCATTCAATATTTATGGAGCTTCTGTATTTTCTGGATGCTGTTCTAGGCATTCAGGCTAAATCAGGAAACAAAATAATCTGCTCTCATGGTGCTGAGTTCTAGTGGCAACAGAGGAACAATAGGCAATGAATAAACCCCTGGCTGCTGTGGCTCAGTGGATTGAGTGTCAGCCTGCGAGTCAAGTGTCGCTGGTTCGATTCCCAGCTAGGGCACATGACTAGGTTGCACGTCAGGTCCCCAGTTGGGGGCGCGAGTGAGGGGCAACCACACAGAGATGTTTCTCTCCCTCTCTTTCTCCTTTCCCCTCTCTCTAAAAATAAAATAATTAAACAAAAAAATTAATTTTAAAAAAATAAGCAATGAATACTCTAAGTATGTAAAGCAGATAGTATGCAAGAAGGCAATAAATGCTATTTTTAAAACTAAAGCAAGGTAAGGGAGTTGGGGTGGTGAGGGTGGGTCTCACTGAGAAAGCAAGATGTGAGCAAAGTCCTGATGGGGCTGAAGGGGTTTGCCTGCTTGGTAACATGGAGAATGCTCCAGAGAAGTGTAGGGTGATCAGCTGCCTCAGCAGGCCCAGCACCGTGGGGTTTCCCAGGATATAAATCCTTCAGGACTAAAACTAGTACTAAAAGCAAGGTTTTCAGTGCTAAAACCCTGAGACAAACCAGTGGAAGGCACCGAGGAAGGAGCGTGGCTGGAGGAGAAAGAACAAGGGGGAGAGGCGGCCACACGGCCATTCACACCCGGTGCACGTCCGACACGTATACGCGAGTATGTGGAGCACAGGGAGCCTACACAGAGCACAGGGGCTACAGCCATTAACAAACTAGGGAAAAACACAAGTGGCGCAGAGCAATGAAGGGCTCTCGTGACTCTCAGGCAACACATTCACCTTTCACAGCAACTTCCAGTCATGTCATCCTCCTGTCTCTGTCCCTGCCCCCTGGGCAGCAGTGCAGCAACCCCAGCGCACCCCACGGGCTCCACACGCCAGCTGCAGCTGCTGCTCTACTGAGGCTGCCCTCCGTCCTCGCCTCAGCTCCGCGGGGGGCAGTCCTGAGCAGCAGGGCCAGCCCGACGACCCCCACACAGAGCTGGACACTGCCTGCCTGTCACAGACTCATACCCACCCAACCCCCACCCGGACAGATTCCATTCTGCCCAGTGACTTGGCCCTTGGGAAGAAACAATGGTTCCTACAAGGGGTCTTCAGGCACTTGGAGACCCGTTAAGATGTCAATGTGTAAGATTTCTTCTGAAATTTCCAAATTTCAAAAAAGCCACAGAAATAATAAATTCTGTTTTATAAAATACAAAGATTTATACATGGAACTGATTCCTAATTAATTAATGAAGTTGGCTTCTTTCAGAAACACTTCATAGAACACAGGGGCCCTGAGGAGATAGATAGTAAGGGGATCCCTAGTGTCAGCAGATTAGGAAATTCTGAGTTAAATCTTCAGCTAAAATGAAAGCATGTTATCTGAGGAAAGCAAAACATATTAGGCTATCATCATTTATTAACACTTGAGTGTAAATTAGCCGGTGAGATTAGCTGCTCACAAATCAAAGATTAGAATGGCACCTGGAAGTGGGCAGGGGGATGATAGGAGACTGGGAAGAGCCAGGACGATCCTCAGTAGGGAACTGGAAAGAGGCATGGACTCAGGGTCCAGAGAATTGCAGGTCAAAATGTTATAAAAGTAATCACACAGGCCACAGAGCAGTTTGACATGCTCTTCTTCATTAGCCCCTCACCACCCAGGATAGTGAGAGTTATAACTACCCTCCAAGAGGCAGCACACAGGGCAGAGCCAGACTCCCTGGGTTCAAAGCCCAGCTCTGCCAATTGACTAGCTGTGTGATTTGGGAAACTTATTTATCATCTCTGTGTCTCCTAGTCTTCCCAAAAGTGGAGATAATCCTGGTGCCAACCTCAGAGGCCTGCTGTGAGGATATAGATGAGCTAATTCATGGGACTTTCTCAGGACATACTTGGCATGTGATGAACACTTAATCATAAATATTAGTTGTTATTTTATAAATGAAGATACAATGCATAATGGGGTGGAGAAACCTTGCCAAGGTCACCAGCAAGAAAATAGCAAAGCCTAGATTAGGAGGCTTCATCTTTCCTGGGAAAAGGAACCATCTGGGACAATAAGCTACAAAACAGATTCCCACACCCTATCCCAGATTCCTGGTGGGTTGGGGCAGGTGAGACAGGTAGACTGTGCCATAAGAGGGCAAGGTTCCGCATGTAGAACAGGCACTGCCCAGGTGATTCTGACATAGGGGATCGGCAGAGGATGGTTTGGGGAACACTAGCTTGAACTCAGTCTTCCTGCTGCACTTGGCACCATCCAGGAGACCCTGAGGGCCTAGACGGACCTCCTCTACCCAACCAACCCCTTGACCAATAGCATGGCCACCCACTCCTGACTTACAGTGAATTTTTCTCTCTAGTTTCCAAAGGGAATGGGCTGTATGACCATTGTCAAGCAGGGAGAGTTTTCTCCACTACCAAGAGCTTTAAAACCAAGCTCCACTTCAAAGTGGATTTTACCACCAGGTTCTGTCATGGAAATGCTGACATAATCTTAATTATGAGAATTTCTCTCAGATGGAAATGTGGTCACCTAGAAGGCTCCACTGCAAGTCCTCCTGACCTGTAAAAGGAGATGCCTGGTGGAATATTTTGGGTACTATATTATGCATCTAATTATGCTCTGATCCCCATCTCTGGGTTTAGCAAGGCAGTATTTCGAAGAAAGGGAGAAAAAAACAATGAGAACACCAGGCTTGGGAACACTCGCCTGGATCCGAGACCGGGGTGAGCTTGCTACTCTGCAGTCTTTTGCATTTCAGATGAAGTGAAATCTATTTCAGGTGCTGCGGAAAATGCAAGAAAAGTACCAGTGACTTGGAGTCCTAGGAATTAAACTGGCCTCAGTTCAGAGACAAGAAATGGTCTCGCACCATCTCTTCTGCATATTCATAATTTGTCAATGTGAAGAGGTCTTTGTTACAAAAAAAAAATGCAAGAAAGAAAAGAAAGAAAAAGTTTTTGGGGAAGTATCTTCTCATACAAATGAGGTGGTTCTCTCCACCCCAGCCCCCAGGTGGCACACGCGAGTTATCAGCATCTGTCCTCCAACATTGACTTGGTGCTAATACTACCAGTCACTTCCTTGCCCAGATAGGGATAGGGTGGGCTCTATTATTCAGAAAGCCAGACTGCTTCCCCAGAGAGTGGGAAAGTATTTAGGTATTTGGCTCATGACTAGGCTAACAGGGCAGATTCCTAAGCAAGAATGGGAAGACTCTGTGACTTGACTTCTTAACAGAAAGTGTAATCCCACGAAGTGGTGTCCTCCAGAGAGAGCTGTGTAACCAGTGGGCATCTGAGGTGGGCTGCCATGGGCTGTAAGCCTCTATCTACATTCATTGAAGTAGTAAGTCACCACAATGTCATTTTTAAGTGTACAGTCCCATGAATGTTTACAACCCTATTCACGCATGTGACAACACCCTAATCAGGAAGAGAGCATTTCCAGCACCTTAGAATGTCCCCTCCTATCCCTTTCCTATTCATCTGTCCAGGGATTCTGTGTCCATTACCAGAGATGAGGTTTGGCTATCCCAGAATGGTGATATCAATGGAGTCCGTAGCATGTGCCCTTTTGTGTTTGGCTCCTTTTCCTCAACATAACATCTGCGAGATGCACAGCGTGTGCGTCAGTGATTCGCTCGGGACTTTTTCAATGTTGGGAGCTCACTCAACAGTCCCACTGCCCACGGAGGCATCCGCATTCCTGAGCAAACAAAGCTTTGTTGCAGCTCTTCTCTGGCTGTGGAGCCCGTGAGGGTCTGAGGGACCCTGGCTTTCAGGCAGCTCTCGGTTTAGCTTCTCCCTCCTTCTTCGCCCTTCCTCTCAGCAGGTCCACTGTTCCAATGCAGAGCAGAGGCTTTGTGGCAGCCACTTCCAGTCCCCAAATAGTTCACGGTCTTGACTAGTGCTCTGTGAGTGCAGTGGGTTGAAGAGTCTGGAAGTCCTGGCAGGGAGAGAAGTTTTATCAGCTGTGGTAAGAAGGAAGCAGTGGGACAAGAGGGTGCCTTCTTCCCAAGGCCTCCGGAGTTCATGCTAATTTATCCTTTCTCTCAAATTGCCTCCAAACTTCAGTAACAAGCACGTTCATAGTTCGCTGATGAAATACCTTCTTCCAAAGCAATTTTAAAATAATTGTAACGTATGCGAGAAAACCTTACAAAAAAGAAAAAGAAAACCCTGCAGCCAAGTCATCCTAGACTGAGCAGCAATGACAGAATTTCATAATTAGGAAATGCAGTGTCATTTCTGAACGTTATTGCACCTTTGAAAACGGTTTCAGACTGAGGACTGCATATTTGATACTCAATTGATTTCAGATTTCAAGTCAACTGCAGCAAAATAATGAGCTGCCTCTGTCATGAGCGGCTGAGCTCCAGCTCAGAGGGCCTGGGAGAGAAGGCGAGGAGGGGTGGGATGCCCTGGGGCCCCTTGGCCTCTGAAACAAAGCTGAGGGGCCAGAGACTGGTGGACATGCGGGATCCCCACTGCCGCTGGTGTTAATGTTTTTGCTTGACAGGCTGATTTTGAACTCAGGCTTTAATGACCTTCAACTTTGCTCACCAACGTTGATGCTGGGAATCAAAGCTTTGGACTGGAATTAGCTTGCAATTCCCCCACTGCTACCTAGGCCTGGCCCCAGCCTGGGGACCACGGGCAAGAAATCTGCTTCCTGTGTTTCTCACCCAATCACAACTCTTCAAATATCTGAAGACAGGCCCTGACCAGGAGGTTCAATTTGTTGGAGTGTTATCCTGTACACAAAAAGGCTGCAGGTTCAAATCCTGGTCAGGACACGTACCTAGGTTATAGGTTCAGTCCCTAGTCGGGACAGGTACAAGAGGCAACCAATCAATGTTTTTTTCTTCCTCTAACTCTAAAATCAATAAAAGCATAGCCTTGGGGTAGGATTATATATATATCTGAAGACAGCTCTGGCTCGCAGCACACACGCTGTTATCATGCCCATCAAGCTTTCCCACACCAATGTCACATCTCTAAGTCTGGGGCTCTCTCTCTGAAGCCTTGGATAGACTTCTGGGCACAGTCCTCAATGGATGACAAAGGCCTCAAACCCCTCACAAGCTGGGTGGGATCACTGAAATGTTTGTTCTAGACCATTTACCAGTTCCTCTACAGCACTGAGCCCAGTTATGCACAGTGGGAGCTAGCTGCATAACACACCCTTCACTGGCTGCCTTCCCTTCCCTGTGTCCCCTCTGCATCCCCTTTCCAGGGTTTTCTATAATTCCCAGATAAACCACACATACCCAACCCTTGTCTCAGGGTCAGTCCCTGGGGAACCCAACTCAGACATGCCCTACTTAAGTTCTCTTCCCCAAGCCGCATATTCCTGGTGCCTTCTCCCATTCTTCATGTGACATTGTTCCCAGCCCTATAGCCTCCCTGGCGAGGCCTCACTCACAAAGGTCTAGCCTACAATTCAGAGCCCAGGACCAGACACGATGCTCCCAGAACACCTATTCAATGCAATGCAAGTTCTGTGATTTCTCTTGATCTGGGCACAAACTTCTCTTTTTAGCCTTAAGACTGCATTTTCTTCACACTCTCAGTTTGTGCGACGCTGCCAGTCTTCTGATGAACGCCTAATGTACCCAGGCTTATTTTACTCTGGACTGCATAAGCATGATCTGCGTGTCTTCATTCCAGTGTTTGCTATAAATATTAGGCAGGACAGGCTCAAAGACATGGCTCCACGGTGTATAACTAAAGACCTTACATTGGCAGTGGGTACAGCTGAGCAGCCTATGACAGACATTTCTAATTGTTATCATTAAATCCACATTGTTTCTGTTAAATACACATGATATCATGAGAGATTTTTCAAAGGCCCTCCTGAACACCAGGCCCATGGTCTAGAAGACAGAATGGAATTGAAGTCAATCCCAGAATCTTTCACCATCTCACTTCTTTTCTTGTGCTCCGTGGGTTCACCTCACTGAAGCTGGGCCAATGTCTAAATCATCTCTTCCTTTGTGGATCCCAGGTTCTAACATGTTTCCATAACTTTCTCTGATAGGATAGTAGCCGTTAACATAGGAGCCCTGGGAAAACTCACCAAGAGGCTAAAGACCAGGAGTCAACAAACTTCTCTACAAAGATCTTGGGAGTAAATATTTTGGGTTTTATAGGTTAGGTGGTTTCTGTCACAACCACTCAACTCTGTTCTCACACAAAAGCACCCATAAACAGTGTGAGAGGAATAGGGCATGGCTGTGTCCCAATAAAACTTTATTTATGGGCACTGAAATTTGAATTTCATATCACTTTCACATGTTGCAAAATATAATTCTCGTGTTTTTTTTTTCCCATTTAAAAAGTCTATTCTTAGCTCACAGATACACAGAAACAGCTGGGGGACGGATTTAGCTCATGACCATGGTTTGCCTACCCTGCAGTAGAGTTAGAGAAAGAACATCAGGTCTATTGATGCTCGAGTCCCATATTTCTAGCTGTGGGATCTTGAGCAAGCCCCTTGCCCTCTGACTGTGCTCAGACCCATAAAAGGATACTGTGGAGAATGAATGAAGAAAGTCCCTTGCCCATGGTTGCGGGTGCGGAGTGCATATGCATACATGCCATCTCAATCCTGTGACCCCAGCTGTAAGCCCTTATTTCTCAATGCTCAGACCACTGGATTGCCATTTATTTTAGGAACTGGTCAGTAGCATCTACCCAGTGTGTTCCCTCTATGCAAAGCCAAATAGTAGCCTACAGCACTCCTTTCCCCTCTGGCTCCTTGTGATCTCTCTAAAACCCCGACAGGAGCTCATTGATCACATCCCCACAAAGTTCCAGAACCCTGAGCTGCAACTGGTCTCAGCTTCTAATCTCTCTTATACATTTGTTTTATCTACTTCAGGTGAGAGAGATTTCTCCTTGGCAAAGACAGATTAGTGGCCTGTACCCTGCTCTATTTTGCTCCCCATCCACCTGCTGCACATAACCTTCAGTGTCCCCACCATGGTCTCTAGGTAGCTCTTTAGCCATTTCCCACCTTCACCCTACCACGGCTCATCTTATAGCATGGCAGTGTTCTTGTACCTGCCCTGGGTCATGCACTCCTTGTGATGGTTACTTATGGGTCAACTTGGCTAAGCTATGGTGATTTATTGTTTGGTCAAACACCAGCCTCGATGTTGCCGGGAAGGTATTTTCTAGATAAGATTAACGTTTAAATCAGTCAACTTTGAGTAAAGCAGATTGCCTTCTACAATGTATGTGAGGGCCACAAGAGCAAAGCCTAAGGTTCTGCAAAGTAGAAGGAATCTCCTCAATAATGCAACATAGGAACCCTATCCAACCTGCTGCCCTGCAGAATTTGGACTCGGGACTGCAAAGTCAACTTGTACCTGAATTTCCGATCTGCTGGCTTGCTCGACAGACTTCAGGCTTTCCAGCCCCCCAAATCATGGGAGCCAATCCTTAAAAGAATTACATGTGTGTGTGTGTATGTCCATTCTTGGTTCTGTTTCTTTGGAGAACACTGACTAATACACTCTCCTGTCCTTTTTTGTATGGCTGTCCTGGTTTCTTTTTGGGTCACTTATAATTGCATAGGCAGAATGGCATTGTAGAGCCTCCTGTTCTTATAACCAGAATCATCTTCTAAGGCTTTGGAGGGTAAGAATTACCCTTCTTCTCTCTGACCCTTTGGACTTGGTCCTGCTCACTCATAAATGGTGGGCCCCACTCTAGATAAGAGACCACAGTCCTCTGGGGTTCTTGTCTTCTCCTACTCCAAACAGATCCCTTCTGGTCCCAATTACCAGTTTGCCTCCTTGCTTTCTCTCCCTTTGGGGATAAACTGTCAGCAAGACAAGACGTTATCTGTTTTTAGCTGCCTGAGACTCCGGCTGATGCCCAGATGGCTGAGTCTTCCTTCACTCCTGGATTCTGCCTCCATGCCAGTTTTGTGCAAGGCCTCTAAAAAGTATTATCCACACTCCTAAAATAGGACTCCTGTTGCCCTCTTCACCAGCAAGTCCTCCAGGTTGGGATTTGCACACCATTGAAAACTTGCTACACTCCCATTCTTTCCTTCTATGATTTCCAGTCCTTTTACTGTCAAACCCATTATATGATATTCCTTCCCATTAAAATATATTCCATGCTGAGTCCAAGAATCAGAGAATCTTGAGGTTAGAAGGGGGTTAAAGATCATCAGAACCTAGGAACACATCTTTCTATAAAAATCTCATCAAGCAGTTTGATCGTCTTCAGTGACTAGAAATTCACTTTCTACCACCATAGGTGGCCTATTTGTCTTTTTCTTTACAGGTTGATCACACCAGGTTGTGGCAGCAGTGGCCCCACCCAGGGAAGCCTGAAAAAGGGCAGGCAGGGTGCTCACAGCTGGAACAGTCTAGCCACGTTTTCCATAATTGGTCTTTTCAAACCCAAAAATGAACAGAGAAAGTAAGAAAAGAATGGAGGGCTGTTTGCATTAATTTCCCCTATAAGAAAAATCTGACCAGGCTTCCACTTGGCAACACCTATGAAATTTATATTCCTCTTGTGTTATGTTTTCTTTGTTTTTTTAATTTGTCACTCATTCCCTATGTACAGGTATCTCTGAGGTCCTACAGATTCTTCTGGGCTTTCTGCAGCATTAACTGAAATGTATGAATATGGGTAAAGAATCTAGCAACAATGATACTATTGTATAAAATCAAAAGAAGAGAAGAAAAATGAACTGAATTTACAGATTTTACCAAATCAAAATTAAATCCTTATTTTAAAAAGTAAAAGATACAGTAACATAGATATGGTATAATGATCATATTGTTTATATGTCTTATACAAAAAGATCTGTAATAAATTTGTAAGAAAACTACAAGCATGTTTTAGAAAAATAGGTAGAGGATACGAACAGAAAAGGAAATTTAAATGGCCAGTAAGATATGAGAAGATGCTCAACTTCATGTCAAAAGGATGGTCAATGGAATGCATATCCAACAAAATATTGGGCTGGCCAAAAAGTCCATCTGGTTTTTTTCATAAAATAAAAAACACATTCTTCATTTTCATCAGTAACTTTATTGCTTTGGATATTTTGAGTATGTCAGCTATCTCCCGTGTGGTATAACAACATTGATTGTTCTCAATTAATGTCTGGATTTGATGGTTATCGACTTCAACTGGTCTACCTGGCCATGGAGCATCATCCAGTGAGAAATCTTCAGTGCAAAACTTCACAAATCCCTTTGACACGTTCGATCAGTCACAGCACCTTCTCCACACACTGCGCAAATCTTTTTTGGCATTTCAGTTGAGTTTTTACCTTTCTTGAAATAATAAAGCATAATATGCCAAAAATGTTGCGTATTTTCTTCCATCTTCAACATTAAAATGGCAGCATAAAAATTCACCAATTTTGATAACTTTTTTAAAATGCACGCTGATATGACAGCTGTCACAATACAATTTAACAAAATTGTTTTGAATGAAGGTAAAGACAACTAAATGCTACTAGAGCCATCTTATGGAAAAAACCAAATGAGCATTTTGGCCAACCCAACATCACTTCATGCACAGGTCCAGCAAAAAAAAATTTTCAATGATTGCATCCAGTAATGGCATGGTTGTGGAGAAATGGACTTGAAAATATAAAGTGGTACTACCTTTTTGGATGTTAATTTTGTAGTGCTTACAAAGATCGAAATGTAGATGAATTCTGATCCAGATACCCTCACTGAGGGTATCAACAGAAAGATTTGTATGCATATGTGAAGATATGTAAAAACTGTTTAATGAGGCATCACAATAGCACAATGATCACAATACCTGAAACAAGTAAGTTTCTAATAAGAGATAGAAAAGTTATGTAACATTTATACAATGGACTACTATGCAGAAGTTAAAAAAACAAAGAAGATTAATATTCAATATTCTGGAAAGAAGATGTCTACATATGTTAAAAACAAAACAAAATAAACAGTTGCAGACCAAAGGTTGATTTCATTTGTAAAGACCTATCTGTAGAGACACAGATACATCTGCATTATGTGGGAGGACATCAAGGACATGCCCCAAACTGCTACCTGTGTCCCTTTAGAAAGAGAGACTGGATGGCCTAGCGGAAGGCAGGGGAACTCTCCTACTTAACTTCATACAATCATACCCTCCAGCTCAGAACACCCGGGGCTTATTGGACACTTAAGTGTTTGTTTGTTTTTCTTTCCGCATTTTTCAAATAAACATTAAAAAATCTTCCAGCCACAGCACTTGACTCAAAACAAATGTTCAAAAGAGAGTGACCATGATTTTGATCGTTACAATGTGCTGCCCAGTATGACCTCAACTCTTTTGTACCCTTCATGTGACCACCTGTTTTCCAAACACGGTTGTCTTCTCAGAAGCAGAGATGAGTTTCCTGCCTATGCCTGAAGACGCTCAGTCTCTGACTTAAGACCGCTTCCCCTCCTCCCTCCTCCACCCCCACAGAGTTGGTGTCACTTATTTCCCACATATGGGAAGAAATGGGGAACAATTGGTGGGGTCCACGTCATTGACCACCGACCTCAGACAGGCTATGCCAACACTATTCAGGCAGCTCTAGAGCCTCAGAGCTGCCAATAACCTGCCACTTCAGAGGCTGGCTTCTGAGGCACCACTGAGCACTAAGGCGACCCATATGTTCCAGTTCGCCCAAGACCCTACCCATTTTAGCACTCAAAGCTGCACACCCCATAAGTCCAGTGCAAACCAGGATATTTGGTCACCCTTTTGGGATACCTAGTGTGACCTGTGCCGAGCATGGGGGAAGGATGGTACGAAGATGAACAAGACACACTCAAACCAACAGGTCCCCTTATGATGCAAGCAAGGACAGACTAGTGGGGCACAGGTGAGAAGAGAACTCACTACCTACTGTGGATGCCGTAGGGCACGGGGTTGGTGGGGGAGGAACACAGACTAATGGGCCTCTGACATCTAGACCTAATGTTCTCCATGCTGTACAGAGATTTCCCTGCTGGTGACACAATTCCAAATGTTCAGATTCTTGTTCCCGGGTCTCTCCTGGGCCATGTTCTTGCTCTCCTCCCACCACCACCTCTTCCTCTTCCTGGCTTAGCTCCCAGTGCTCTCTTCCCATGGCACCGCAGAACCTTCAGAGTGGCTGCACCTGTCAAGCCAGCCATTCCTGGGGGTGTCTGTGTGTGTGTAATCGGGCGGGGGTGGTGAGTCAAGGGGCAGGCCCTGGTGGCCACTGCAATACTCCCAAATTTCTGGGTCTCTCCCTGACATAGATTCCTTTGAGGGCCACCATAAGGATGCTGCTTAATAAATTGGTCCCTGAGGTCCAGAATTTCAGCTGGTGCAGCCCACACCCTGCTCTCTCCCTAAACGAACAATGAATTCGTTTGTACCACCTCCCAGGGCTCCAGACCACTTTTCTTTAGTGAGCACAGTCATAAGCTGCCACCGTCCCAGCCTTGGAGGCAATCTTCCCAAATTGAATCCTCATCTGTTCCCCTGTGTTCACTACTTTTCTCTGGCCTTTCTTACTAGCAGGGTTTCTCAGCCCCAGGGGCTTATCGAAATCCCATGGAGAGTGTTTTAAATACATCAATACTGCTCCATCCTTCATCAGTCCAATTAAATCCATCTCTCAGGGGAGGGACCCAGGTATTGGCATGGTTTAAAAGCCCCCTAGGTGATTCCAATGTTCAGCCAGCACTGAGCCCAGTGGCCCAAAGCTGTTCTGCTTTCTTAAAGGGTAAACAACCCAAGTGTGGTAATATAATGCTATAGGGTAGTTGTGAAGCACCTGGACTCCTCCCCTACCTATTAACTAGATAACTTTGACTGGCATGTCCTTTACCTGTAAAATGTGGCTAATGACAGCATTCACCACAAAGGGTGGCTGGAAGTATTAAATGAAATACATAATGGAGGTAAAGAGACCTAGCGCAGTGTCTGACACATACTAAGCACTCTGTGATGTTAGCTACCGGTCATTTACTCTTCAGCATAAATGAAAGGGGAGGAGGAATAAGGCCTCTGTGTCTCAGGGAGAGAGCATCGCAACCAGGGAAGAGGGGAAGAGAGGAATCAAGTTCAGCTTTGCTGATGTCATCGATTTGGCTCCAGGATGTTGTTTGCACTGATTTATGTTGTCACCTTTTTGGGTCATTTCCTCGGGTCACCTTCTCTCTTTGGCTTTCTCCTTCTTCAGGGTAACAGTATTAGTGTCCCCTCTTTAACCCAAGGTGGGGAAAAGGATGAGGATCAATGCCTTTTCTAAGGAGAATTATCAGCAGGCCTATGTCGGTGCAGGCTTCTCATTCCTGGTTTGTGACATCATGGTTGTGGACAAATAGAAGAAACCAGAACTTGGTCTGCCAGAGACCCAGAGGCACCACGCCAGTTCTGAGCTCAGTTTAATGTCATGACAAATTTAATTTTAGCCACAAGTCTTTTTCAATGTCGTCCAACACATTACAGGTACTCGATGAATATTAAACAATAACAATAACAAATCGTTGTCTTCAACCTGCGGAGCCCCCTTTCAACATCAAAGCAGAAGCTTGGCCAAGCATTTTTGGAAGGAAATCCTGCTTATCTCCTTGTCCTCCCACCACTCCACCCAGGGACAGAGAGCTCCTGGGCTCTAGCGGTCATGGACCACAGCCTCAGCCCACGCTTGACCTGCTCCCTGTGCCTGCGAAGTAGGTGAGCACCAGGGAGACAGGAGGAAGTGGTACAGCATAGGTCCCAGGGCTGCCCCCATGAGCAGAGCCTCTGTTCCTGCACTCAGCCCACAGGGCCCACCTGAATGAGCTAGAAGGCCTCCTGCTGCCTAGCCGCCATTCTGCCCCAGTTCCCCCATCCAGCATGGACAATTTGTTTTACTTCACCTGTCAATCCTGATGCACCAGTCGTGGTCACCTGGAGAACTGAATCTAGAAAGACGGGAAGGAGCTGGTGGTGGTGCTTTCCTTGGGGTGGGAGGTGAGGTGGCTTGGGAAGCCAGGAGGGAGTGAAGCCCTCTCCCCGGCATAGCCTTTTGTTTCCTGTTGAGGTTTGGGTCACGTGCTTCACATTATCTACCCAAAATGCTAAATTGGAAGACCAAGACCATAAAGGCAGTATGGAGAAGCTGCTTTTAAGGGAGAGAGAACAGAGAACCACGTTCTATTAGCAAAGTCAGCCTTTTTTAGGGAGAGGTGTGTGAGTGCAGATATTTGCTGAATTTTATTTTCTCCTTAATGGTTAATGTGAAAAAAAAATCCCTTCCACGTGCAGATTTTCAAATCAAGCAGAATCATCACCCACCGCTAATGAAAGTACCCCACCCCCACCCTGTGTCTCTGTTTCTCCTTCTGTGCTCAGGAGCATAAAGAATAAAAGAAAGAATCCAAGATGGGAAATTTAAAAGGAAAGGGTTTAGAAGAGGCAGGACGTGAAAGAAACCAATATTCAGAGGATGGGAAATGGAAGACTATTTCAAAAAGAAGCAAGAAGAGGGGGGAGGCCCAGTGCCCTGAGGCATCAGTATGTAGTGAATTCACTTCTCTTCTCTGCATCGAAATGGCCCTAGTTATGAAGGATCCCAGGCAGAACTGAGAAAATCATCACTCCGATCCTTTTCTGTGTTCTGTGGCTTCCATGGTTCCCATGAGGAACCCAGTGGAGAACATCCAAATAAGCAGACAAGCTCATGCATGGGAGATGCATCCAGACCTTCCAAGGAAGATATGGGACAGGAGCAAGGATGACAATGATGTAACTGTCACCACTATAATATGTATATATAATCACTTATGTCATTTTAGGCTTCCCCCGCTTCTCTACTAGACTAGAAGCTCCATGCGCACAATGGCCTTGTTCAGTCCAGTTCCCCCAGCACCCAGCCAGCACCAGGACATAGGAAGTGCTCAATGAATATTTGTCTATGGCTGCCATCAGCAGGCCTGAGAACACCTGGGATGGTTGGTGTGGCTCAGCTGAGGGGTCCAGAGAAACCCATTTTATACATGCAAGAATGAGGCTAGAGCTAAAGCCAGTCTCTCTCCCCAAGTTCAGTGCCCTGAAGACAGTGACATATCTCAGTCACCACTGCATTCCCTGAACCCAGCCTGGACCTGGGAACAGGAGGCATCTGTCAGCTGGACCTGCAGAAGGATGATTCATGTGGAGAGACAGGCAGCAGGTGGCAGGTGCAGGGACAGCTGTCCTCACTGTGAGAGCCCTCACTGTAAGCTGGAATGGAGACGGCTGAGAGGGAACAGCAGGCAGCAAAGCTAGTGACAGGGCCAAGGCTCCTAGACAGTCTAATTGCCCTGTCATGACACCCAAACATTTCCCTTTATGCAACCCTAGAGTTTGAGTCACTGCAGAAAACATGCTTTGGGTGGAGAGCCAGTGCCCAGCTCAGGTGATCCTACCCTTGAGGCCTATATTGTCCAATCAGCGAGCAGACGAGCTCATGGAATCTGAGGAACCTGTGGATTTGGGTGAGGGTAAGGTTGTCAGGAAAGGTGAGCCCCCCCACAGGGATCCCAATGTGAGGAAGCAAGAGACCCAGGTGGGAGAGTGAGAAAGAGAGAAGTTTACTGGATGACTCCCAAATTGCCATGGAGGTGGCTGCTGAAAGGGCAGGTCTTGGCCAAGTGATGAGGATGGACAACCAGTGGACACCACCCAGTGCTCCTCCCCTGGGGAGAGACTCAGAGCTGGAAGCAGGCAAAGCATGCCTTGAGACCACCTAGATGGGCACTAAGCACAGGGGAGATGCCTCTCTTCAAGGATTGCAGTGACCCAGGCACATTAGCAGGACCCACTGACATTTGCCAAACTCAGAAAAACAAATTTTTTTAACTACATTTTTTTGGTCAAGATGGCAGCATAAGTAAACATGGTTCACCTCCTCACACAACCACATCAAAATTACAACTAAACTATAGAACAACCATGACTCAGAACCATCAGAAATCTAGTTGGGGGACTTCTGGCCAAGATGGAGACATAGACAGACACGCTGCATATCCCTCCACAGCTAAGAAGGAATACAACTACCTCAAAACTAGAAACAACCAGAAGTTCCAGAAAATCAAACTACATGGAAGTCCAGCAAACAAAGATATAAAGAAGAAATACTCATCCAGACAGGTAGGAGGAGCGGAGCTGGGGCGGAGAGGATGTGGTGTGGTATGGTGTGGTGGCTGCAGCAGCGGCAGCAGTGGCAGCAGCAGCAGCCGCAGGCCAGAAGAGAGCGCAGTCACGCATTCTAAAAAGTTGGGAGGCACACCTGGGAGCATTCCCAGCTCCTCACCAGACCTCGCAGCTCACGGCTCTGGCACCGGGGAAAATCAAGCCTCATTGCTTCTGACTGTGCAGACCAGTGGGGGTTGGGATTGAGGCAGAAACTGCCAGTCTCTCAGAAGCATTCACTTGTTTAAAGGGCCCCCATGGTCCTAGAATGTCCACAGACCAACCCACTCTGGGAACGACGGCCAGGGCAGCAGCTAGAGAGGCGCCAGTCTGGTGCAGAAGTGAAAGAGGTGCCTGGAAAAGGGGCGAGTGCTGGGCAGGCGGCATTGTTCCCTATCAGACCCCTCCCCCACATATAGCACCACAACAAGGTGAAGCAGGTCGCCCTGTACTGACAAATCCCTAAGGCTCTACCCCTTACAACATAACAGGAGCGTCAGCTCTACCTGGGATGCGGAGGCAAACAAACACAGGAGCCTGTCAGAATGAGGAGACAGAAAAGTATGGTCCAAAAGGGGGGACAGATCAAGGTTCCAGTGGGAGAACTAAGCAACGAGAAGATAGCCATCCTCACAGATGAGGAGATAGACAACTTAACATATACAGAATTCAAAATACTGGTGATAAAGATGCTCACAGGCTTGACAGATATGCTTGAGTATGGCAAACGCATAAGAGAAGAAGTGAAGGCTATGCTAAGTGAAACGAAGGAAAATCCACACAAAACCAATAGTGAAGAGAAGGAAACTGGGGTTTAAATCAATGATTTGGAACATAAGGAAGAATAAAACAGTCAACCAGTGCAGAATGAGGAAGCAAGAACTGAAAAAAATGAGGAAAACTTCCCAAATTTTGTGAAGGAGATGGACATTCAGGTTCGGGAAGCACAGAGGGTCCCTGGCGAGCTGGACTCAGAGGGAACCACACCAGGATGCATCATAATTGAGATGCCAAAGGCGAAAGATAAAGACAGAGTCCTGGGGGAAGCAAGAGAGAGGCGGAGAGTTACCTACAGGGGGTTGCCTATAGGACTATTAGCTGATTTCTCAGAGGACACTTTGCAGGCCGCAAGGGACTGGCAAGCAGTATTCAATGTGATGAAAGGCAACCTGCAACCAGGATTACTGTATCCAGCAAAGCTGTCATTTGGAATGGAAGGGCAGATGAAGCGCTTCCCAGACAAGGTGAAGCTAAAGGAGTTCATCATCACCAAGCCTTTATTATATGAAATGTCAAAGGGACTTACTTAAGAAAAAGAAGATCAAAACTATGAACACTAAAATGACAACAAACTCACAACTATCAACAACTGAATCTAAAAAAGAAAAACCAAATCCAACTAAACAAACCAGAATAGGAACAGAAACATGGGTATGGGGATCATTTGGAGGGTTATCAGCTGGGAGGGGGAAGGGGATAAGTGGGGAAACGGTGCAGGGACTGAGAAGCATAATCGGTTTGTACAAAATAGACAGGGGGAAGTTAAAAATAATACAGGAAAGGGTGAAGCCAAAGAACTTATATGCACGACCCATGGACATGAACTAAGGGGGGTGGGATTGCTGGAGGGAAGGGGGATACTGGGTAGAGGGGAGCAAAGGGGGAAAAATTGGAACTACTATAACAACATAATCAATAAAATATACTTTAAAAAAGGTTTAAAAAAAAGAAAAGAAAGAAAGAAATCTAGTCAAATGGAAGGCTGAAAACTACAGAATTGAAGAAACCATCCAGATTGGTGGGAGGGGTGGAGACATGGAATGAGCTGACCCCATGTGCATGTATGGTGGATAAAAATTTGGGAGGGATATCTTGGAAGTGAGGAGTCCCAGCTCTGCACCAGGCCCCCAGCCCAGGGGTCCAGTGCCAAGAAGATAAATCCCCACAACTTTGAGATGCAAAAACCAGCACCCAGGAGATCTGCTGAGTCTCCATCCCACCCAATTTATGAGCCGACCCAAACTGTTAACTGTGACTTTTCCATATAAATGGCTGGTCTTGGCTCATGCTTCACAACTTCATAATCCCATCAAACAAGAAACAGCGGGTCTCAGTGAGTTCCCAGCCCCTATACCTCTTACTAAGGGGCCTAAGGCCTGGCACTAACAGCAGCCAGCCTAGATTCACAGCTTAGTTTCACCTGGGACTCTCCAAGCACAGCACAAGTACCAGCCATCTCAGATTGCTTTATGGCTCTAGCAGGGTGGCCCCAGGCAGAACACAGGTGGGAACTGACCTTGGCTTGCACCACTAGGGAAACCCCAGGGTCAGAGCACCCAGTGGACAGCTACGGATGAGGTCAGAGCATCTGCACAGCTGATACTCCACAGACAGGAGAGGTTGATGGTCAGTGGTCACAGCCAATCCTTGAAGCTGACTGGCTTGGATAAATCCCTCCCATTGATCTGCCAAAAGAAATCAAGGTTCAAGTACAAGAGGAAGGTGTACTCAGCCCACATGAAGCATGCACCTCAAGTATACAGTCTGAGTGATAGGGAGGCTGTACCACTGGACCCTGTAGGACACCTACTACATTAGGCCACACTACTAAGACACAGAGTCAAAGCAGCTCTACCTAATACATAGTAATAAATACAGGGAGGCTGCCAAAATGAACAAAGAATCATGGCACAAATGAAAGAACAGAACAAAACCCCAGAAAAAGAGCTAAACTAAATGAAGATAAGCAATCTATTAGATGCTGAGTTCAAAACACTGCTTATAATGATGCTCAAGAAACTTAGAGAGGACTACAACAGTATTAAAAATTCCAGTCAGAAACAAAGGATACACTCATTGAAATAAAGAACAATTTACATGGGAACAACAGTAGAGCAGATGAAGGCCAGAATCAAATCAATGATTTGGAACATAAGGAAGCAAAAAACAACCAATCAGAACAACTAGAAGAAAAAAGAATCCAAAAATATGAGGATAGTGTAAGCAGACTGTGGGACAACTTCAAGCATTCCAACATTGGCATCATTGGTGTGCCAGAAGGAGAAAGAGCAAACAATTGGAAATCTATTAGAAAAAAGAAAAATAAGAAAGAAAACTTCCCTAATTTGGTGAAGGAAATAGGTGTGCAAGTCCAGGAAGCACAGAGAGTCCCAAACAAGATGGATACAAAGAGTCCCATTCCAAGACTCCAAGACACATAATTAAAATGCCAAAGGTAAAAGATAGAGAAAGAATCTTAAAAGCAGCAAGAGAAAAGCAGTTAGTTACCTACAGGGTTGTTCCCATAAGAGTGTCAGCTGATTTCTCAAAAGAAACTTTGCAGGCTAGAAGGGATTGGCAAGAAACATTCAAAGTCATGAAATGCAGGGACTTACAGTCAAGATTGCTTTACCCAGCAAAGCTATCATTTAGAATCAAAGGGCAGATAAAGAGCTTCCCAGACAAGAAAAAAACTAAAGATCTTCATCATCCCCAAACCATTATTATATAAAATGTTAAAGGGATTTATTTAAAAAGATCAACACTATGAACAATAAAATGGCAAAAAATACAAATCTATCAACAATTGAATGTATAAAAGAAACTAAGCAAGAAAAAAGAACAGACAGAATCAGGGATACAGAGAACATCTTGATGGTTGCCAGATGGAGGAGGGTATGGGGGAATGGGTAAAGACACAAGAGGATTAAGAAGTACAAATAGGTAGTTACAGAATAGCCATGGGGATGTAAAGTACAGTATAGGAAACAGAGCAGCCAAAGAACTTATAGGCATGAGCCATGGACATGAACAATTGTGGGGGGATTGCCTGAGGGTTTGATGGGTACTGGGTGGAGGAGGGCAAAGGAGGAAATATTGGGACAACTGTAATAGCATAATTAATAAATTACAATTTTAAAACTACAGATTTCCCCCCACTTTACAGATTTGAAAACTGAGGCTGACAGGGCGAAATATCTGCCAATGGTACCTAACAGGAACCAAGAAATCAAATCTCTCAGATCCTTAGTCCTGCCCTTCCTTCTGTATCTTGTAGCCTGGGGCTGCGGCCTTGGGCACTCACCCTCATTGCTGCCCTCTCTCCATCTCTCCCCCAACAGACACGCACTGAGCTGTGCACAAGGTCACCCACTGGCCCATGTGCCTGGGTATAGGGCAACCTGAAGTCCGGGATGGAATTCAGCTCACAGCCTTTCAGATCCACCCTTTGTCAGAGCTATTCTGCCCTCTCCTGGGAGCATGGGGTTCATTAACTCTCACCCACAAGGAAATCCAGGCCTAGGACTCCACCCCACACACCTTCAGCAATAAAGCGGTTAGGATCTGGGTAAGGCATAGTTCCAGCAAGTCCCAGCTAAAATGTGCAGACAATACCTTTCAGGTGCACCTTTGCCCACAGGCACTGGCAGGGACATACATTCTGATTACTGGTTCCTGAACGGGGCTCAATGACTTGGGCTACCCCAGAAATGGGAGCCTAGCCCCACAACCTCAAATCCTCTCCTCAGAAGAGGCATCTCCCTGTGTTTCTGAAGGTCATACTCCCCTTGAGGGATTGCTGTTAATGAAAAGAATCAAATGTGACACTTCAAGAGGACATGACTCCCAGCTAGGCAACTCCAGCAAGTGTCCTTCATCCTTACCCCACACCCATTAGGACAGGACAATGGGTTCATCTCTGAGCTCATTCTGTCACCACTTCCCCCTCCCTGGTGGCAGGGATGACATACCACCTCAGCTCCCTGAACAGAACATCCATGTCCAGTTCATCTTTTGTCCCCATGTTAGCTGGTCCATTAGCACATAAGAAGTATTTGTTAGAAAAGGATCTTGGGAAGCTCTAGTTGGCAAGAAAAAGCCACAGTAGTAGTGGCGATGTATTTACTGAGTTCCTTCTATGTGCCTGGTGGAAAGCTCTTGATAGTCACTTATTTGGCCCTGACAACAAGGTACTGATTGGGTACTACTGCTATCCACGTGCTGGGAAGCGGAAACTGAACCACAAATACACAGATTGGAGACCTGGGCCAGGACGCACACCAGGCAGCCTTGCCCAAGCCCACTGTCTCAGCCACACTGCACAGCACTACTTGATTTCTACCAAGTAAAGGATGGGTTCCCTGGGGTCTGTCTCTCCTAAAATTAAGCATGGATCAATTTCATGTTAATTTTCCTGGCACATAGTAGGTGTTATATGAATATCTATAAAATGTTAATAAATGAATGACACCGACATTGACACAAAAACAAATATTGAAGGAAGAAGAAAACTGAACATATACAGCCTCTGTTCTGAAGCTTTAGCAGCAATACCTGCCCATTTCATGGTGTCTGTGTTACATGTGTGTGTCACACACACATACATGTCTGTGATATCAACTTTGAGAAACTGAATATTTATCACTTCTACAAAAAGTTATAGGTACCTCCACCCTTCAAGACGTGCTTGAAAACTTCCAACATTGAAATTCAACATTGATTCTGCTAATCTTGCTGAAATGACTAGAGCTAATGGCACTAAACCTCTGCTATCTTTATATGACGACACCTAGGGCTTGGCAGAACTGCAAGAGGTGAAAGCCTAGAGCTTCCAGGTGGGCAGCAATAAGATCTGTCAGGCTCCTGCCCTGTCCCCCTACCTGTGGGAACTTGGGAAGACCCACAGTGTGTGGACCACGGCTCCCACCTGCATTGTGGTGCACCACAGAGCAGGCATTCACAAACCCAGGTACATCTATGGTCTCATGTGTGTGTGTGTGTGTGTGTGTGTGCGCGCGTGCATGTGTGTATGTGTGTGTGCAGTGCCTGCACACCCCAGAGGTCCAAATTTGTTCCAAACTTAAATATTCTCTCACCATCACAATTCCCCTAAATGTAGCCGCACATGTCAGAAACACACATCCAAAACACGGGTCTGAATTTGGTGTTCAGGAAGGGACTGTTGCACCAGTGCACTGTGCACTCTTTTCCCCAAAATTTATACAGTTCCCCTAAGACATGATGAGCCCCCAAAGGGGGGATGCAAATACAGTAGCCCCTCTCTATATCGCGGTTCACTTATCGCGGCCTCACTGTATCGTGGGATTTTTAAAAATATTATATTTAATTACTTATCACAGATTTTTCGCTATATTGTGGGATTTTGCGGTACTGTATACATATGCTGTTAAAGTTATGTAGGTTTAAGAGTGTAGAATATGTTTAAGAACATAAGTAGTGTTTATAAAAGTGTGGAAAAGGTTAATAAGGGACTGGGAATGGTTTATAAGTGTGTGAGAAGGGTTTATAAAGCCTTAAAATATATATAAATACTAAAATAAATGTAAGATTCCTACTTTGCGGATTTTCACCTATCACTGGAGTGTCTAGAACGTAATACCCACAATAAGTGAGGGAATAATGTAATCTGTAAAAGTGGAGCTCAGGGAAAGAACTTCAGAGAAAGAGGGGCAAAGGCAATAGTTTTGGAATTCCTAAAGATGAGCCTCCTCCAGACAGACTTCACTCAGCATCTGCCAGTCAAATGGTCAGAGGGCCACTGGGGTGGATTTGACTTAGTCACTCAGCGCTTTTTCCAAGAAGCCCCTTTACTTTGGAATTGAGCATCCCCTCTCCTCATTACCTCCAGACACTGGTATTCTAGAAACAGAGTTCTTCCTTCTCCCTTTTTAACAAGTTCATAAATGTGGAGTCCACATCACTCTGAACCAACTCTCAGTTGCTCCATTTTGCTCACTTTGGAGCAGAGCTTCTGTCCTAAAACTGAAAAGCAAGTAAGAACCTTAAGTCACTCCGCCATCCTGTGGCCAGGGGAAGAACTGCACTCTTCACACGGGGCAGAAGCCGTGCTTTGGAACAATGTCTCAAGACAAATCGAATTTTTAACCTGTAGTATAAATGAGCACTTCCTAAAAAACTCCAAGGTAGTTATTAATTGGACTGTAAGTTGCCTGTTTTCATGCAATTATCCACAAATGATCATGTGCTGAACAGGAGTGGTTTGTCTATTTCTGGTTGCTTTGTTCCACAGAACAGTATTGTTAGAAGCCACCTCCAGGATTTGTCCAGCTCATCCTCCTGCCTCAAGAAAGGATGTCCTTAAACTTGCCCAGGAAAAATGCATCAATGCCATTTCCTGAATAGTATCTGGAGGGGATGTCATGATCTCCTGATAACACACACCCATGTGAAGGCCAGAGAGTCAGAAGGTTGTCTCTGAAGTCAAATCCAAATTCCTACTGCTACAAAGACCTGAAAAAAAGAGAAGCAATCCCTTCTGAATCAAATCTGTGAGTTCAAGTCCTAGTGTCAGCACTTACTTGCACTGAGCCTTGTTTGTCTCCTCTGTGAAGAGGGAAGGATAGGAGTCAGGCCGCTGGTTGTAGGAGGCCTAAGTTTCAAGTTTGCAAAAGTATGTTGTAAGGCATCAAGTACTGTGACAATGTGGATCCTGGTTATTCTCATCAAATGTTTCAAAGTGGCAGGAGTAATTCGTACCAGGGCAGGTTGCTCAAACTTAGATCCTCAAACAGCCAGGAGAAAGAAGGAACGGGGCAGGCAGGACAGAATTGGCAGACATTCATCACTTCCCTGCTTAGGGAGCACGCTGAGAAGGAGCCCACCCACAGTACAGGAACCACTGAACTACCCGCTGATTAAAATTTAAGACAAGCGTAATCCCTCTCACCCGTAAAATGCGGGCGCAGGAGCAACGCTGGCAGGGGGCCAGGGGCCCAGCAGCAGCGCCGCGACAGAGCCCGCCCGGATCGGGGAAAACATCTGTTCTGGATTTTCTGGAGTTCTGGTTTCTAATATTCCAGACCATTGCTCCCATAAGGACATATGTGCTCAGAGGGATCTGACCATCCGGATTCTGGAGATATAATCCCCAAAGCCCTGGGATCCGTCATAATTCATTCCTCCAGCACACTCTTTACACAAAGAGAAGATGGAAAATGAAAAATCTTCACTGGGGTTTCTGAAATTCCAGCCCTGAAGTGTACGGCTTTCACAGTCCCCAACCTCTTCGGGGTCGGGGGGTCACTTCTTGAGGGAGCTCTGAACCCCAAGATGGACCCAGTATCCTCCGGAGTCTGTAGCTGGCCCCAACTGTCTCTTGAGAGGACGATCAGAAAAAGACCCCTGCTTGGAGCGCCGGCACAGCTGGTAGCTGGGTGCCCTCTAGTGGAAGATCATAAAAAGACAGTCTGAAGAAATGCAAAATGAAACCTCAACAGGCAAGCCAAGCGAGGTTTTTCTCCCAGATGCTCTTTGCTCTGCTGAATTGCCCGCACACATCTGCTTCCACGTTGACAGGCAGACGGGCTGCGGTGGCTCCTACCATCCAATTCAGGGAACGACCTTCAATTCATAACAAATCACAGAAACCTTGGGTTTTTTTCTGAACAGCAGCTCTCTACCCTTCCAAGAAAAACAATGAAGTTGGGTTTTTGGGAAGCCTGACTCCCTTGATGTGTTTCCCACATGGTTCTCCCGGTTCAGGGAACTTTGAAGTCTGGGCATCCGATCCAGGCGAAGCCCCTTCAAATAGGAGGTCTGGAAACCGAGACAAAGAGTGGCTGTTCTTTTTTAAATGCATCACTTCATTTGCAGAGCAGTTGGGTCGTTTTATTAGTCCCCTTAAAGTATAAAACGCATCCTGCAACGCACACCCTTTCCTCTGAACCAGATTTCAGTAATGCTCCAAGCAGATGCGCTCTGCTCTGTTTCTGGGCATGTGCGGAGGTGGGCCTACAGATCCACGTAAGTTAAAAATTGTCGTGAAAACAGAATTATTTCAGCACTACGTAAGGGTTATTAAAATTTGTATATAATAGACTTTTGCAGCTAATTTTGGCATGGCTTTAGATACTAATACAACCAATTAAATGTAATAGCAGTATTTGAATATGGATATTGAACAGAAATATTGAGTAAAAATTATAAAATCAAAGACCTCTTCGATATAACTATTAGCTATCTTTTTACTTGGTTCCTCTGAGCATTGAGCACAATGCCAGACAGTTCACACACATAATCTTGTTTAATCTTCTCAACACCTCTATGGAGCAGGTATTATCTCCATTGTATTGTTGAGGAAACTACACAGAGCCACTAAGTGACTGTGCAGGGATTCATGCCTGTCTGCTGCAAAAGCCCAGGACCTCTTCACTCTGCTTTACTGCCTCCTGTATAAATGTTAATAAATGCTGACAAGGATAACCCACTTCTAAAGTACCCTAAACCAGAAGATGCTGACTGAATGAAAAAAATAATAATAAGACAAATAGAATTTCAAATCAGCAAGGTCAAATTAATGTAAATGCTTAAAAGCAAAAGGATGTATGTTCACTGCAGCATTATTTACAATGGCCAAGATATGGAAGCAACCTGGGTATACATCGAAAGATGATTAGATAAAGAAGATGTGGTACATATATGCAATGGAATACTACTTGGCCATTAAAAAAAGAAGAGCCCTAGCTGCTACGGCTCAGTGGATGGAGCACCAGCCTGTGAGCCAAAGGGTCACCAGTTCAACACCCAGTCAGGGCACGTGCCTGGGTCGTGGGCCAGATCCCCAGTTGGGGGCATGCAAGAGGCAACCAACTGATGTTTCTCTCACACATTGATGTTTGTCTTCCTCTCTTTCTCCCTCCCACCCCCTCGCTCTGAAAATAAATAAAATCTTTTTTAAAAAATGAAATCTTGTCATTTGTGACAACATGGATAGATCTAGGGGGTATTGTGCTGAGTGAAATAAGTCAGACAAAGAAAGACAAATACCATATGTTTCACTTATGTAGAATCTAAAAAACAGAACAAATAAAACAGAACAGAAACAGACTTACGGAGCACAACTGGAGGGGGTGAAGGGAAGGGTGAAAAAGATGAAGGGGAATAAGAGTGCAAATTTCTAGTTATAAAATAAATAGGTCAAGGGGATGTGATGTACAGCACAGGGAATTTAGTCAATATCATAATAGCCTTGTATAATGTCAGATGTTACTAATATAATATTGTATGTTAACTATAGTTTAACTTTTAAAAGGAAAATTATGTAGTGTAGACATTCAGCAGAAGGTTTTCATACAATGATGCCTTTATAAAAGAAATGTGGTCCAATTCAAAGTATACAAATACTCTTTGAATCTTGAAGACCAAAATCAAACTGTGCACATAATAATGGTAAGCATTCCCAAGAAGACACAAAACCCAAACTTACCAAAAAGCACAGCTTTTGGATAACAGGTTTCAAAACACATACAGATGCTCCTTGCGAAAAGACTTTGGCTTTTCTTTGGAGCACTTACTAAAACATCATAAATAATGTAAAAAATAACTTACTATGATTAATTAATCTTAAACTTCACTTTTCCTAAAATTAAATGCCTCCAGTCTAAGGGCCTGGCTGCTTGGTCTGGAAGGAATTTAGTTAGCATTTATAAACTGTCAGTGTAAATATCTTTTCAAGAGACATATATGATTATTTTAATTCAAGAAGCCAATTCAGCATTTATAAAAGGTAACTAAATCCGTCAGCATGCCCATCCATATTACTTTTGCATTAATAAGACTGTGCTTCATAATTTGATTCTGAAGTATATACAAGTGTGGTTAGATTCGTAATTATGCACATATTAATATGTAAGTTTATAGTTTATTGCAAGAAAATTAAAATGAGAAAACTTTGTTCTCAAAATTTTGAGAGCAATGAAAATTACTAAATTTCATTAGACCTGATGGTCTCTTGTTCGCCTCGGTGCCTCCCCAGGCCCAATGACCCAGGAAGCGGAGACTGGTTACTTCTGTGTCTCCAGCTGGCAAGGGGTTGGCACCTGGCAGGTGCTCCCTAAATGTTTCTTTAATTAACCTGTGCTAACAACTTCTGGATTGCAGTTTTGATGCCTAGAAAAGTTTCTAAATTTCACCAAGGACAAATGCGACTGCCATTCTTTAAAAGAACTCCAAGCTCATTACCACAGGGGCTTTGTGCTCCAAGTTCAAACTGCTCAACCCACTCAAGGGCCAGAAGGGCTTTCAGAACCAACCTGCTCAGTTCCCTTCAAGGAACAGGCTCAGAGAGGCAGGGACAGCCCCAGACCCCTCTCTCGGCCTTCCCACTGCAAACTGGTGCCCCTCTCTTGTGCTGTGCGCGAGGCACTCAGGGGGTGCCCACATCACAGAAGAGCAGCATTGTCAAGACACATGACAGTCAGTCTTCTCTGTCCACAGCAGCACACCAGCTGTCACATTCTCCAGCAGGGTGGGCCTTGCTGGATGCCAAAGTGGGCGAGCTCAGGGTCTCTACCCCTCCACAGGTGGGAACTAGGAAAGTGGGCAGAGACAAGAGGGCACTGGGGCGGAGGGGGTGGGTAGAACAGAAGGGAAAATCAGATGTGGTGAGAGATTCACCAGAGCCCCTCCAACGCGGCCTAACGCTGTCCTGGCTCTCCCACTGAGATGACCAGCCCTGTGAAGCCATGAGCTGTTCTGGAGGTACGGGGACACTTTTTCTTCATGCAAAGCCATTGCCTATCTTTCTGTCACAAGAAGGATCAAAACCACAGCAAGCTTCCTCTGAGAGCAAATGAGTAGGAGATCGTCCTTCTCTAGGAGGCCACAATAACCCTATTTATCTTTGTTTTGACAAAGATGTTGAATCAAAAGCAAGCATTTCTAGAAGCAACAAGCTAACTGCCCCAAAGCCCCGGTTTCTAAATTCATTGAATCAGCCCTGCGGCATGTTTGTTTCCAATGGGGGTGGGGGTGGGGGGATTCTGCTCTAGAAGAGGGAAATTTCCAATTGAAATGTTTAATTTGTGGCTAAACAAGCTATGGCACCTGGCAGGGCTGCCATATGTAAATACTCTATGAGGTCAAAGCTTCCTGAATCCAAACCAGATTCCAGACAAGCCATACTAGATCCAGCAATGCTTTCTTACCCAGGAAACCTCATTACCTCTGATTGCCAAAGTAGTTCTATCAATGAAATTAAAAAGTTAGGTAGAGCTAATTAATAGTGTTAAGTACCACTTAAATTACCTTTCAAGCATTCTCAATTACCTTAGAAGCAGCAATTGACAATCATTTGGTATATGAGATATGAATCAACTTTAATTCATTAAAGTGGGTCCCCCAGAGCCCTGGCCAGACCATACTTTGATAGCCTAGTTTAAGTTACTGAACCATTTGTACCAGAAAGGAATAGAATTGAGTCTCCTTAGGCATTCCCTTCCACATAGTCTGACTTTGTATATTTTTACTATATACTTCATAGTATTTCCATCTTCAAGGAAAAAAGCAAATCCAATGCCTGCATGACATGCAGGAGTGTGAAGTTTGACTTCTCTTCAGTGCTCCCCCGGGCAGACCCCTTCCTTCCTGGGACAGAGTTCACCGCTATGTAAAATGAGGGCCTCATCTCCTAAGTCCACAGCTCCCCATTGATCCCACGTCAGAATTGAACCCAGCCTCTTTGCTGGGAGACCTCAAATGTCAAAAATTTCTAATGTCAAAATAGCAAAATGTCAAAAGTCTCAGGCGAATCAGTTTCTTCAGTGGGGAAAAAATACCCTTTTTCATCTCTGGGATTCTGAGCCTGACTTGCCAGTTTGGGGCGCGTGGGGGAAGGAAGCAGAGGCTGGGGGTCTGCTTAATCAAAACGGTAATTTTTTTCTTAACTGCTCCCCATTTTCAGTGTTGCACCCCATGCTGCCCACCCCTGGGCCTGATCCCAGAGCCAGGACCTCCAGGATCAATCTCTCGAGGGTACAACTGTCCCCCACCACCACACCCCTGCACACCCTTCAAAGTCCAGAGAAGGGACATTAGCCAGCTCGAGAGATGGGGGAGAAGTGGGGATCTAATTACAGTACTCATTTTAAGACTTTTAAAGAAACTTCCTATTATCAATGTGTTACGGCTGGGCAGAGAGACTCAAGTCAAGAGGCCCCCTCCCCTTGTTCAGTTCTTGTCTTGCCCACAAGACATGAATTCAAGCAAGAGACAAATGTGTATAGTGGAAATGAGATAATAAGTTTACTTATGAAATATATATGAGCACAAAGCTGCAAGCAGGCACCCAGCTAGTCTAAATGCCCTAGATATAGAAGAAAGAAAGTTGTTAGTAAGTTTATTCTATACACCTGAGCCAAGGCTATGAGTAGGTACTTAGCTAATCTAAGTACGCCGACTATTGGGGTTCAGGGGTTATATACCTTAGCTATCTTCCAGGTACCCCTCCTTCTCCTCCTTTTAAATTTTGAGAATAATGTACAGGTACACAGGCTTTCCTTCTCAGTCAGTAAAGGCTTTCTGTCTTAGTGAAATTGTTACAGAGGCCCACTTTCCCAGCATAGGCCTCCCTCTTCTTCCCGTGCAATTTCTGCTTGTGATGTTCAGAACACCCCGCAACCTTAGTAGGATTGTTTCAGAAGCCCCGTTTCTCAGCACAGTCTCAAGGTCTCTCCCCTTCTCCTGTGCTGTTTTTGTTTGTGATGCTTGGGACACCCAGCAATCTTATCAAACCGAGCTCAGGACTGCTGAGTTCATCAGTGAGATGTCTTCCTTTTGCTTCCAGCCTCCTGTACTCAGTTCTTTGTTAGATTGAAATGGCAAGGGCCCTGCCTTTATTCCCTTCTGACCGCCCATTCCTCGCTGCTACCTAACAGGTTCACCCCAAACACGGCCTTCTTTACTCTATCAGGCTTCCCAGTGTTCCTCAGTGTGGTCAGCTTCTCTCTGCTTTTTGGCAGCCCCTCCTCAAATCCTGTAAGGGTCTGCTCTACCCAGTTTGTTTAAGCTGATTACAAAGTCCTAGACTGCCCATCTGCTGTCCTCCCCGTGTACAGCCATACCCTTTCAATCCCTTTGCGGTCGCCTGGGTGGGGTGGGTGGTGGGGAGCCAGCAGATAGGCACAGAACGCCATCTGGCTAGATGCAGCCAAGACCCAGAGCAGCCTCAAGGTTTGCTCTCTTCCTGCCACGGCCTCTGCTCTCACCAGGTCATTCCTTTCCTTACAGAGTGCCGGGGGCCCTGGTGGGAGACAGTCATTGGCCCGTTCTGGGCTCAGTTCAAGGAGGGGTGAGGTGTCCAATTCTACCAGCTGTGTGAACACAGAGCTACAGTTGAAATATTATCATGTCCACAAGGCCATACTTCTTGGTCTTTCCTTCCTTCCTTCCTTCCTTCCTTCCTTCCTCTTCCTTCCTTCCTTCCTTCCTCCCTTCCTCCCTGCCTCCCTTCTTTGCTTTCTTTCTTTCTTTTCTTTCTTTCTCTTTTTCTTTCTTTCTCTTTTTCTTTCTTTCTTTCTTTCTTTTTCTTTTTCTTTCTTTCTTTCTTTTTCTTTCTTTTTCCTTCCTTCCTTCCTTCTTTCCTTCCTTTCCTTCATTTCTCTTTTGTTCTTTCGTTCTTCTTCCTCCCTCTCTCTTCCTTCCTTTCAAATATGAAATATTTTCAGTAAAGTGTGAAAAATAATCTCACAAGTATACATATACTCACCACCTATATTTGACAGATGTCCACATTTTGCATTTTTGCTAGCATTCACTCTTTTATTTTGAATGAACAAGTCATTGCAGACATACCTAAAGCCCACCCTTCCCCCGTCCCATGTCTCCTCTCACTTGCCCTTCCCAGAAATAACCATTGTCCTAGAGGTGGCATGTGTCATTTTCATAAGCCTTAAATTTCTCGCAACTTATTTTCACTCAACATTTTGTTTTTTAGATTGTGTGTGTGCTAAGAAAGAGGGAAAGAGTTCATTTTTCATAGCTGCTAGTTTAGTATTCTTTTGCATGTTTTTTACATACTACTGATACAGTTGTTCCCATTTTTTAATTTAAAGTGTTGCAGTGAACATCCTTGCACATTTAGTTATTTTGTCTTTGCTTATTTGAGAGTCTCTCTAGATCGAACACCTAGAGTGGAATTGCTATTTGTACACGTTCAGCAGTGGTGGAATTGCCAAATTGCCCTCTCCCATGATTTCACATCCCACAAGCACATTTTCAGTGCACGCACATTACAACATCCTGTGGAACATTGCTGCTGTCAAACATCCATTTTTGCCAATCTGACAGATGTGGAAAAATGTCTCATTGCTTCAATTTGCACATTGTTGACTGCTTTTCAGATTTTCTTTTCTGTGAATTGTCTGTTCACAGCCTCTGCCCATTTTTTTTAATTTTTAAAAAATTTATTATATTTTATTGATCATGCTATTACATTGTCCCAATTTTTCCCTCTTTGCCCCCCTCCACCCAGCACCCCTCACACCCTCAGACAATCATTTACACCATTGTTTATGTCCATGAGTCATGTGTATAAGTTCTTTGGCTACTCTATTTTCTGTACTATACTTTATTGCATGCCCATGGCTATTCTATAACTACCCATTTGTACTTCCTAATCCCCTCATGTCTTCACCCATTCCCCCATACCCCCCTCCATCTGGCAACCATCAAAATGCTCTCTGTATCCATGATTCTGTGTTTTTGTTTGTTTGTTTGTTTGTTTTTTTTTTTGCTTGCTTAGTTTGTTTTATACATTCAATTGTGATAGATTTGTATTTTTTGCCACTTTATTGTTCATAGTGTTGATCTTCCTAAATAAGTCCCTTTAACATTTCATATAATAATGGTTTGGGGATGATGAAGTTTTTTAATTTTTTCTTATCTGGGAAGCTCTTTACCTGCCCTTTGATTCTAAATGATAGCTTTGCTGGGTAGAGCAATCTTGGCGGTAGGTCCCTGCATTTCATGACTTTGAATGTTTCTTGCCAATCCCTTCTAGCCTGCAAAGTTTCTTTTGAGAAATCAGCTGACACTCTTATGGGAACAACCCTGTAGGTAACTAACTGCTTTTCTCTTGCCACTTTTAAGATTCTCTCTCTTTTACCTTTGGCATTTTAATTATGTGTCTTGGAGTCTTGGAATGGGACTCTTTGTATCCATCTTGTTTGAGACTCTCTGTGCTTCCTGGACTTGCATGTCTATTTTCTTCACCAAATTAGGGAAGTTTCCTTTCATTATTTTTTCAAATAGATTTCCCATTTATTGCTCTTTCTCTTCTTCTTATGGCACCCCTATGATGAGAATGTTGGAGTACCTGAAGTTGTCCCACAGGCTACTTACACTATCCTCATTATTTTATTGATTCTTTTTTCTTCTAGTTGTTCTGATTGGTTGGTTTTTTGTTTCCTTATGTTCTAAATCATTGCTTTGATTCTCAGCTTCATCTACTCTGCTGTTGTTTCCCTATAAATTCTTCTATATTTCAATGAGTGTATCCTTCATTTCTGACTGGATCTCTTTAATGCTGTTGAGGTCCTCTCTAAGTTCCTTGAGCATCGTCATAACTTGTGTTTTGAACTCAGCATCTGATAGATTGCTTATCTTCATTTAGTTTAGCTCTTTTTCTGGAGTTTTGATTTGTTCTTTCTTTTGGGCCATGTTTGTCTGTTTTGGCAGCCTCCCTGTGTTCATTTCTATGTATTAGGTGGAGCTGCTTTGACACCATGTCTTGGTAGTGTGGCCTAATGTAGCAGGTGTCCTGTAGGGTTCAGTGGCACAGCCTCCCCTATCACCCAAGTTAGGTACTTGAGGTTCACCCTTTGTGTGGGCTGAGTACATCCTCCTCTTGTAGTTGAGCCTTTGTTGCTATTGACAGATCAATGGGAGGGATTTACCCAGGCCAGTCAGATGCAAGATCTGGCTGTGATCTCTGACCACCAACCTCTGCCCTCTGTGAAGGATCAGCCATGCAGGGGCAGGGTGGTGGTGCTCTGACCTGGTCTGTAGCTGTCCACTGGGTACACAAGCTCTGGGGTTTCCCAGGTGGTGCGGGCCAAGGTCAGTCCCCACCTGTGTTTTGCCAGGGGCCACCCTGCCTGAGCTATAAAGCAGCCTGAGATGGCTGCTACCTGTGCTGGGCTTAGAGATTCCCAGGTGAAGCCAAGTTGTGGATCTAGGCTGGCAGCTGCTAGTACTGGGCCTGGTGCTCATTGAAGCCAGCTGTTGCTTGTTTGATAGGATTTAGGAAGTTCTGTAGCATGAGCCAAGACCAGCCATTCATATGGAAAAGAAGCTTGGGTGGGCCCATAATTTGGGAGGGGCAGAGTCTCTAGGGATTTCCAAGGTGGATCAAACAGTGTTAGCCAGGTTGATGGAGTCTCAGATATGGCACCAGCTTACTGGTTCATTGGCTCTGTTGAAGAAGACTCAGAAAAGGAACAATGGCCTTTGCTGGCCTTGATGCCAGACACTTCAGTTTCTCCCTGTGTACCACTGGTGCCCTTCAAACTGCTACCCCAATGCTGGAGCCTTATCTTTCTGGCACTGGAACCCTGGGCTGGGGGCCTGGGCCTTCTCACTCCTGACATATCCCTCTCAAGTTTGTATCTGCCACATGTGGGTGAGGAACCAGCCCATTCTTCATCTGCATCCCTTCTGCCAGTCTGGATGGATGTTGTTTCTTTAATTTCATAGTTGTCAGGCTTCCATTTAACTTGATTTTTGATGGTTCTGAGTAATGGTTGTTCTATATGTTAGTTGTAATTTTGATGTGGTTGTGTGAAGAGGCAAGCCATGCCTGCCTATCCCTCAATCTGCATGTGACAGCTGTCCATTTTTCTATTTTTTTAAGTAGATTTATTATGTTGTTACAGTAGTCCCAATATTTTTCCCTCTGCTCACCTCTGCCCAGTACCCCTCTTCCCTCCAGCAATCCCACTCCCCTTAGTTCATGTCCATGGGCTGTGCATGTAAGTTCTTTGGCTTCACCTTTTCCTATATTATTCTTAACTTCCCCCTGTCTATTTTGTACCAACCAATTATACCTCTTATTCCCTGAACCATTTCCCCCTTTCACCCCCTTCTTCTTCCCAGCTGATAACCCTCCAAATGATCCCCATACCTATGATTCTGTTCCTATTCTGGTTTACTTAGTTGGGTTTTGTTTTTATTTTTTAGATTCAGTAATTGATAGTTTTGAGTTTTGAGTTTTTGTCATTTTAATGTTCATAATTTTGATAATCTTTTTCTTAAGTAAGTCCCTTTGACATTTCATATAATATGGTGTCATGATGATGAACTCCTTTAGCTTTACCTTGTCTGGGAAGCACTTTATCTGCCCTTCCATTTCAAATGATAGCTTTACTGGATAGAATAATCTTGCTGTTTATCACATTGAATACTTCTTGCCAGTCCCTTCTTGACTGCAAAATTTCTTTTGAGAAATCAGCTGAGAGTCTTATAGGCACCCTTTTGTAGGTAACTCTCTGCTTTTTCTCTTGCTGCTTTTAAGATTCTCTTTATCTTGAACCTTTAGCATTTTAATTATGATGTGTCTTGATGTGGTCTTCTTTGGGTCTAGCTTGTTTGGGATTCTCTGTGTTTCCTGGACTTGTATGTCTATTTCCTTCACTGAATTTGGGAAGTTTTCCTTCATTATTTTTTCACTTAAGCTTTCAACTTCTTGTTCTTCCTCTTGTCCTTCTGGCATCACTATGATCGGATGTTGGTATGTTTAAAGTTGCTCCAGAGGTTCCTAAGCCTCTACTCATTTTTTTCAATTCTTGCTTCCTCATTCTGTACTGGTTGACTTTTTTTTTCCCCTTATGTTCCAAATCACTGATTTGAACCCCGGTTTCCTTCCCTTCACCATTGGTTTTGTATGGATTTTCCTTCATTTCATTTATCATAGCCTTCACTTCTTCCCTTATGCATTTGCCATACTTAAGCATATCTGTCAAGCCTGTGAGCATCTTTATCACCAGTGATTTGAACTCTACATCTGTTAGGTTGGCTATCTCCTCATTTGTTAGGTTGCCTATCTCCTTGTCTCTTAGTTCTCCCACTGGAACCTTGATCTGTTCCCTCTTTTGGGCCATACTTCTCTGTCTCATCTTGACAGGCTCCTGTGTTTGTTTGCCTCTGTGTCTTCAGTAGAGCTGTCCACCTGTTATGTTGTAAGGGGCAGAGCCTTAGGAATTCATTAGTATGAGGGGCCCGTTTCACCAAGTTGTGGTGCTGTATGTAGGGGGCAGTGGGTTTGAGAGGAAACAGTGCCATTTGCTCAGCACTCACCCCTTTTCCAGGCACTTCTCCCACTTCTGTATGGGACTGTTGTCTCTCTAGCTGTTGTCCTGGCTGTCGTTCTCAAGGTAGGTGGGTCTGCGAACATTCTAGGGCTGTGGGGGCCCTTTAAACAAGCGGACTCTGCTGAGAGACTGGCAGTTTCTGCCTCCACCCCAACCTCCACTGATTTGCATGGTCAGAAGCAATGAGGCTTTGTTTTCCCCGGAGCTGGGACTGTGATCTGTGTGGTCTGGTCTTTTGCTGGAAGCGCTTCCCAGGTGTCCCTTCCTATTTTTTAAAACATGTGACTGCTTTCTGCCAACCTGCCACTGCTGTTGCTGACACTGCCACCACACTGCATACTCCCCACCCCGGCTCCGCCCCTTCTACTTGTCTGGATGAGTATTTCTTTTCTATATCTTTGTTGGACTTCCATGCAGCTCTGTTTTCTGGAACTTGTGGTTGTCTCTAGTTCTGAGGTAGTTGTATTCCTTCTTAGTTGTGGAGGGAGATGCGGAGTGTCTGTCTAAGCCTCCATCTTGGCCAGAAGAGGGTGTTTTCTTTTTCTTATTGAGTTGAAGAAATTTATTGTGTTTTTGATATTAACCCTTTTTATTTATACATAGGTTTGTAAATATTTCTTCCTGGTTTGCAGCTTTTCATTTAACTTTTTAATGGCCTTTCTCTCAGAAAATTCTAGTTTCCCAAGACCATAAAGATATTCTCCTGTATTTTCTTCCATGAGTTTTAAAGTGCTGCTTTGTATTTAGGTCTCTAGGACTCTTGGTATTTACTGCAGTGTGTGGTATCAGAAAAAAATCCTATATTTTGCCATATGAATAAATTAATTTCCCAAGTGATATTTATTGAATAGTTTATTCTTGCTGGCTGAAATTGCTGTGTGTGTGTCTGCTGCAATTTTTATTCTTTACTTGTAACACCTATAACTTATTTTCTTTTTAAGGCTCATTTTTAGTGTGAGAAGATGGCTAATGGCTTTTACTCCATATGAACATGAAAATGTTTGCAGAATTTAAAATCAGCCAGTGTGGAGAAACAGAACAAAGCAATATTTAAAGAAAAAAGTCTTTATGTGTGGAAAGAGCAAAGCAATTTTTATGTATGGAAAGGGCAAAACAGTTTAGCTCCTGAGAAATCCATCAGGAAGAAAAGATTTGAAATATCATTTCTAGTTTTCAAACTACTACATAATAGAAAAAATGTGAATCTGAATAATTATCCAAGTTTAAATTCTTGTCCTTGCTAATTTATAAAGTCCAGATTATTTTACTCAATGAAATAAAGATGTATTTGGGATGTCTCCTTTCTCCCTTACATTGTCCTTCCTGAACCAGGTGGACTTTGTCACATTGTGGGCAGGGACATTCGTCCTGAGTCAGGGCAGGGCCTGCTTTGCCATTTCTACCTACCCCCAGCCCCTGGTAACCACTTGTCTGCTTCTGTTTCTGTGGATTTGCCTATTCTGGATATTTAATATAAAATGAGCCATATAAATTGTGGTTTTTCGTGTCTGGCTTCTTTACTGTAATGCAATATTTCATTCCTTTCCTGACTGAATAATAGTATGTGTATACCACAATTTGGTTATCCATTCATCCCTTGAGAGACATTTCAGTTGTTTCCACCTTTTGGCTATTATAAATAATGCTACTGTGCTACTAAAATTTAATAAATGAATTAGAATATATGTCATAACCGTGCCTGGAACTTACACAGTAAGAATATGTTTTATTTACTATTCTTATTCTTATTATTATCATTTTATTACATATTATTCTTATCATTTTATTACATATTTCCTTATATACATGGTTTTGTTGTTAGTCTAATTTAGCTAGCTCTTTCTCTGAAAATATGTTTTTTTTAGTGAGCTTTACAGCCTGAAAGAACAAAATACACCCTCCACTTGATCTTGTTCAAACTGATTTAAAAATTCTTGGCCTTTCTCTTTCATGTGAATTTTTGGAACAGTCTTTCAAATTATATGTATATGTATATACATATATATCTATATAATGTTGATTAGAATTGCATTGAATTTATAGACAAGTTTGAGTGATTACTCTTTAAGTAGTCTTACCACTTATGAACATTGTATAAATTTTTATTTAAGAAAAGTTAAACTTTGTTTCAATAGGATTTTATAATTTTTTCCATAAATGTCTTGCAAAGTTTTGATAAACTTCTTCTGCACATTTGTTGCTACTTAATGTGGTATTTTAAAGTTTATCAGTTTCTTTGTTCCTATTGCTTCTTATATTTTATTACTTCTTTGATTTCTATTTCCTTTTTCCCGAAGGTTATCCTTTGGTAATTTTTTAAGAAAGGCTCTGATTAAAGACAACTAGGCAGAGAGTTGATTTTCTCACAACAATTTGTTGATATCTTATTGTCTCCACAGTATTCTTGTTGAAAATAATTATCAGTAATCTTATTTTTCTTCCATTGTTTCTGTGTTTGCGTTGTTATAATCAATGTATGTTAGATTTGGATTTATTTTTATTTATTCTGCTTTGTACTCACTGTTATCAGCATTTATCAAATAATATCTTTCATAAATTCTGGAACATATCAACCATTTCTCTATTTTCTCAGTCTAGGACTTGTATGAAAAATATTGCGTTGACCAAAAAAGTTTATTGAGTTTTTTTCTGTAAAATAAATGACGCATTTTTCATTTCATCAATAACTTCATTGATTTGGATATTTTGAGTATGTCAGCTACCTTTCGTGTAATAGAATGCCAATTGTTCTCAATTAATGTCTCGATTTGGTCACTATCAACTTGTCTACTTGACTGTGGAGCACCATCCAGCAAGAAATCTCCAGTACCAAACTTCACAAACCACCTTTGACACGTTCGATCAGTCACAGCACCTTCCACATACACTGGACAAATCTTTTTTTTTTTTTTTTTTCATTTCTGTTGCATTTCAGCTTTTCTTGAAATAAAGCATATGCCAAAAATGCTTATTTTCTTCCATCTTCAGTATTAAAATGGCTACACAAAAATTCACCAATTTTGTTTTCATTTTTTTTAATGCATGCTGATATGACAGCTGTCACAATGCAATCTAACAACATTGTTTCAAATGAAGGTAAAGACAACTAAGTACTATTGAGCCATCTCACAGAAAAATACAAACATCTTGGCTAACCCAATATACTGGATATTCTCATTCTGTTCACTACGTTGCTTAACTTCTCTTTTGTATTTTCCTGTATTCCAGGAAATGTATTGAATCAGGTTCTATTTTCCAGCTCACTAATTGTTATCTCAGCTATGTTTAATTTATTGTTGTGGTTGTCCATTGACTTTTTATTTCAACCGTATTTTTCACTTCTATAAGATTTATTTAGTTCTCATTCAAATTTGCCTTTTTCTTTATGATACTTTGTCTTTGCTTCATCTCTTTATGTTTAACATTTTTAATCCTTATTTTTAACTGTACCTATTTAATATTTTTTATTGGATATTTCTTTTCCTTATTTTTTAGTGATCTAATCCTGGCAGTGACCTACCATTTTTCTGATTTGGTAAATTAACCCATACAAATTAGTCCACATGGTTAACATTTGCAACCCTTTATCCAATTTCAGATGAAATGGTTGGCCAGCAGGGGAGTTTTCTAAGAAAGGGTGATTGTCTTAGTCCATTTGGAAAGCTATAACCAAAATACCATTAACTGGGTAGCCAATAAGCAACTCACATTTATTTCTCATAGTTCCTGGAGTCTGGTGAATCCAAGATCAAGGTGCTGACAGTTTCTGTGTCTGTTGAGGGCCCACTTCTTCATAGACAAGGTGGCACCTTCTCACTGTGTCCTCACATGATGGAAGGGGAAAAGGGATATTTAACATAAAAGGAATACAAAATATATTTGAGGTCTGCTTATAAGAGCACTAAAATCTCATTCATGAGGGCCTCCCTCTTATAACTGAATCATGTCCCAAAAGCCCTTTCCTAATACCATCAACTTGGGGCTTACAATTTCAACATGTGTATTCAGGGCCACAGAAGCATTGAGTTCACTGCAGCGGTATCTTCTGGAGAGCCTGTGTTGACCTGGCATGAGCTATGGCTGCATCATACAGCATGGATCCCCCGACAACGAAAGGCACTGCTGAGGATGTGCCTCTCAGAAAGAGGAGCAGGATTCCATTTTCACAGCAAGAGCTGGCCTGCAGACACGGCCACTTCTCTTTACAGGTCACACAGAGCTCTCTTCTGGCACTCAGTCACCTGCACTCTCCACGTGTGGACCGGTCTCATGTGCAAAGCCAGCAACAATATCTCCCTTCCCTCTTGTTTTCCTGTTACAGTCTTTGTGGTTTAAAAACAAAAACAAACAAGAAAAACACCTCACTATTTAAAATATGTATTTAATGTCTATGGGGATATTTTGAGAAAATTTTAAGTAACATCTCACATTTCAAAATAACAATTGTAAAACTCATCATTTTATCAATATCTGTAAAATCCATAGGCATCACAAGAAGGCAAATCTGGTCCAAAGGTCTTATTTTCAAATGAAGAAACTGAGAGGTAAAGGAATTCTTTTTCATGGTCTTTTTGATTTTTAACTTTACAATACTACAAATTCACTTAGTTTTACTTAAAAAAAAAAATTAAAGGGATAACTCAATATTCTTGTATAAGTTACCAGACGAGCAGATTGCAATAATAGGGAAAATATTACAAAATGGGAAAATTTGTTTTGTGTAATTACTTTTAATAGGTTGAGATACTTACTACTCTTAGAAAATTGGTGGAAAATGTGGAATTACCCAAGTACCACTCTGCCTTAGTTGGTTCCCACAATACTCGTTCAGATCAGTGTACCATAACTGAGAGAGACATGGTTCAACTGCTGTATTTAGGGGAGAGCCATCAAGATTATAGGATGCTTTGAAGTTGTCTAAAGAGGGATGTTTTAGGTAGAAAACGATGGGATCTTGTACTAACATGCTTTACCGAATGGAGGGTAGGACATGAGGCCAATCTTCAATTCTAATTATGCAGCACTCATATTTATAGGCTTCCACCTACAGAAAATATCATTTTTAGTTTGATGACCCCACGGATTTGGGACTGAGCTCAGCGGATGGAAGCCACAGAAACAGATTATACTGAATATAAGGACCTTCCAATCAGGGACTATTATAATTCTATGGACTTAAATACAATGAAAACAAAGGCCCTCAAGTGAATTATTTTCCCTCCAAAATGAATGACAAATAATCCACTTATAGAAATAAGCATTATTGGCGCTTCTAAAAGAGTTGCATTATAATTCAACATTGAGTCATTAGATTGAGGCAGAATGGGCGATATATTCTTATTAACCAGTCTGAGTAAGTTAATAAATCTTTATGGTCCCTATAAAAGTGTTTTCAATAATACCCATTCAACATCTGGATTACAATGATAGTCATGCAAGATTTCTACTCTATTTGGGACCAACTCAAAAGCAGCATTTCCAAGGTCTCTAAACTTTAACCACAGCATGTTTAACATGGGCAAACAATTGTTTCCTGCAATGTTTTGCAGTCAGTAATTTCAGATACATTAAAATGTAACAGACTTTACAACTTGTTCCAGATTCTCAGTAGTATGACTTCATTATCTTGGTTTAAAAAAAAAAAATCTATTACTTCTGTAACCCAGTTACTGATATTCGAATGATTGTAGAGTCCGGGAAATCTTTTTTGGAAAAAAAAAAAAACTGTTAATCTTCTAATTCATATCTTCCCACATTTAAAAAAATTATTTTTGAAAGTGTGAATCACCCTGAATTGAATGAATTAGAGACTTGATCAAAAGTGTCAAAGTAGATTAAGAATCTCTAACAGCACTCCAGAGGGAAGAGAAATGTGCCCTGTTCAAATGTGGCTTCTTAATTTAAATCATCAGTAAGTGCTTGCTGAACTGATTTGCAGCAGCATCCTCTGGTGAAGCTAAGGTTATAGTTTCCACTCAAATTGAAAACTTTGAACACCTCATTTGTTACATTATTACTCCATAATATGGTATACTATGCTTAAAGATACCATTCCTCCTGGTGACCCCCTAGCTAGTTGTGAACTCTCTAATGGTTTGATTATGATTAGAACACCATGCACTTGATTCTTCTATTGTGGCTGTGCATTAGAAATAGAGGCAAGTTTCATGTTCTATCTCCAAAATTTTTATTTCCTAATTTTACACCTCAAAAGCCATGTTTCCTAGTAAACTGCCACAATAATATTAGGTCATAGGTAAGAATTCTCTAAAAAATATTTAGACAAAGGGACAGGTTAGATTTCGAGCGTTACTATGGGAAAAGCCTAAAACAGATGAGAAAAAAACATAGATAACTCTGATAAGAGCATGGAAGTTTCTAAAAATCCAAAGCCAGCACTGGCCACATTCATTGACATTTGACACAATTATCCATGCTTCTAGGAAGAAAGAAGAGGAAAAAGTGGAGGTTAACAGCGCGAGGCTGGTAGTTACTGGATTATACTTTCAGCTCCTATCGTCACCATAGGATGTTGGTTGGGTAAACCAGTTAGTGTCTTGTTTCTGTCCCATCTATAAGATTAATTACATGATAAAACTTTTTCAGTAAAGGGTCAGATGGTAAATACATTAGGTTTTGCTGGTCATATAGTCTGTCACAACTACCCAACTCTGTCACTGTAGCAGAACAGCCATGAAGGATGCAAATAAATGGGTGTGGCTAGGTTCCAATAAAACTTTATTTACACGAATAATCATTGGGCCCACAGGCTGTAATTTGCCAATCACTGGCATAATATCTACTTAATACAAAGAATTCAGTAAATTTAGAGAGGTATCATAAAAAGATAGAGAAAATAATCTATAAAGGAGAAAGGCTTAAATGAAGATGACAAAGAGGAAATGGGCTTGTTGCAGAGAAAAACTGACTGGTGTTATCAAAGTTTTCTACAAAAACAATAAAACCCAATGACCAATATCTGAAATCTATTTTTGATGAAAATTATTTATCACATAATTTAAACTATAGCTGGTAAAATTAAGCTTTACAGTCAATCTCTGGGGAAGTCACCTGGTTGTTCTTTAGGTTACACAGAATACTACAGAACTAAATTCTCTTTGTAAGGTATCCACTATTACCTTAGTGAATACTATCAACCTAGAGAATCATGTTGGCTTATTTTAATATTATTCTAATTACTTTCATACTAGATGTAAATTCTAAAAACATTTAATCTATCAGATACTTATTTAATATATAAGGGGGGGCAGAAATCATGACTATATTCTTCTGACTTGTACTTTTCCTCCAGTTTCCATAAATCTTCATGATGTACTATATCGTATGACAACATTTCAGTCCCCTATATGTCAACATCAATTACTTTGAACACTTTATCAAAATAACTTGCCAGCATCTGTAAAATGGAACGTCCTCATGGTATGAAGAGGGAAGAAAATTCTGTTGCTCATGGTTTCTCCTATAGTTTATGATTCTACTAAAATTTGGGAAGCCACTTAAATAGAAAGTTTTGAAGGTATACAGATCTTCAATCTCTTACCTGAAACTCTTAGGACCATATGTGTTTCAGAATACAAACCCTTTCAAATTTCAGAAGAGCACTGTGCTTCACATGCCGATTGCCTGTGCACCTCCCGTGAGCCTGTGGCAGTGCCCCATAATCAAATCTATTTGTCTCGCTACAGCTACACTCATTTATACCAACTAGAAGAAAGACCATAATTAGCCTCCTGTCAGTTCAGTTCAGAATTTTGCTGTCAAATGTCTTTTGCTTCAAACTTATGAAAAACCTTTTGGTTTTCAGAGCTATTTGAATTTTGGTAAAGGACTTCGGGTCTGCACTATGTAAAAACAATACAATCAAAAGGCCTTTCTGAAGGCTTTTTCAATTCAAAGAGTCCCATAATATTGATTACCCAAATAATACAGAGTTACCTGAAGAAACTTTCAAGGATAAATTCAAGAACAATCAGCCTGAATTCTTAACATTATTGGCAGAATTACCATGAGAAAAGTGCTTCCTCTGCTTAAGGAACCTTCAATTTCTTTTCAGAGCCAACCCGCTTTCATCAGTCTTAGTGGGCAGTCTGGTAGTGATTCTCACCCAAAAGCCCTGCTTCCTTGAGGACAGATGATTCTGGTATGAGTAATCTCCTGTCCTTTAAGAATCTTTGGTTTCCTCCCTAATAAAAAGATTGTTCTTCTAGCTCTGGCAGTGACTGCAACTCTATTTTAACTGGCATTGGTGTTTGTAGCTCTTCAAGAGGTTCAGTCCAGAACATTAATATTTAGTCCTGGCTGCACCTTAGAAACACATATGGAGCACTGTTAAAAAGACATGCACAGGCAGCACCAGATCGAATTTCCTTAGAGGCCCAAAGCACTAAGAAGATGATAGTGTCCTCCCTCATACACAATTCAAAACCAAAACAATACTGTATCCTGAAACACATGTAAGGAAATATGTCCACTGATCTCCCCAGTGGAGAAAGGAGGTGGGTGATGAGACAGAAAAAGACAGAAAGACAAATTGAGTAGAAGCCTCCCATCCCGTCTAAGAGAGGTTCCACAAAGCTACTTGAGTCTTCAAGCCAAAGTCAGCTGTCAGAGGAACTCCTATTCCAGGAATGGGCCTGCCCTAGTATCCTTGTCATTCAGAGTCAGTGTCTGACAGAAACCATAGAAGGCAGAGCCTCAGTGTAAATCCAGCTATGATTTCCAAGTGTGGCAGCTGGGCCCTTGGTCAAGTATTGGGTTGGCCAAAAAGTCCGTTAACGTTTTTTCCATATGATGGCTCTAGTAGTGCTTAGTTGTCTTTAATTTCATTTAAACAATTTTGTTAGATTGCATTGTGATAGCTGTCATATCAGCATGCACTTAAAAAAAAACATCAAAATTGGTGAATTTTGGGGCAGTTATTTTTACAATAAAGATGGAAGATTCCCAACGTTTTCAGTGTATTATGCTTTATTACTTTAAGAAAGATAAAAATGCAACTGAAATGCAAAAAAAAAAAAAAAAATTTGTGCAGTGTGTGGAGAAGGTGCTGTGACTGATTGAATGTGTCAAAAGTGGTTTGTGAAGTTTCTTGGTACTATTGGCATTTCAGCCAAATAATTCTTTGCTGTGTGACTAACACATTCCAAGATGTTCAGAAGCACCCTTGGCCTCTACCCACTAGAAGCCAATAGCGGGAGATAGCCGACGTACTCAAAATATCCAAATTAATTAAGTTATTGGTGAAAATAAAAAACGTCTTTTATTTTATGGAAAAAAACCTAACGGACTATTTGGCCAACCCAACCCATTCTCTGTATTCTCCCTGTACTGAAGATCTGTGCCACAGATATCCAAAGTGGTCAAGGGGCTCAGTACTCTCAAGGAAACTGTTCCCTCATCATCATCTTATGAAGCTTTTTCCCTTTTTAATTGAATTTATTGGCATTGGTTAATAATATTACATAGGTTTCAGGTGTACAATTATGTAATATATATCATCTGTATATTGTATTGTGTTCACCACCCAAAATCAAGTCTTTATCCATCCCCGCTTATCCCCCTTTACCCTCTTCCACCTCCTCACCCCTCTTTCCCTCATAATCACCATACTGTTGTCTGTGTCTATGAGTTTAGTTGTTTTTTTGTTTTTTGTTTTTTTGGTTTGCTTAATCCCTTCACCTTTTCACCCAGCTGCCAAACCACTCTCTCCTCCTCAGTCAGAGAAAGACAAATGCCATTATGATTTCATTTATATGTGGAATCTAATAAATAAAATAAACACACAAAACAGAAACAGACTCACAGATACAGAGAAAAGGCTGACGGCTGTCAGAGCCCTCCATAACTATTAATCTAACTCCTCACTATCATAGGATTAGAAGAGGAAAGGGGCAAGACATAAAATGTAAAAACAAATGTTACTTACAAACCTACAGTTTTCACACCTGTAAATATTTAAACAAACCCACAAAGTTTTCACACCTATAAACAATATATCAAATGTTTTATTTCTCTCAGTAGTTCATACGCAAATAATTGACTCCGAAAGCATTTTAAAAACACAAAAGACATTATTACACTTTACCAATAAATTATTTATGTCCCAGGGGATTAAATCAAATTAAAATGTTACCAATATTTGACAATTTTTAGAGATGAGGAATTTAGAGGCTTCTTATAAATTTTTCTTAGTTTGATGTTTTGTACATGCCATCAGTACAATAACATTCCTTAAGTATTTAGGACATTGTCAATAGCTGTGATTCATATGAAAAATATAATTAGATATCTGAGATTCCTGATTAAGTCAGCTTTAAAATAAAAAATACTAACATACTTGCTATAAAATTCTATTTGTACCGCTCCTTTTAATAAACAACAATTAACCACTAATAAATTCTGTTTAATCCCAGAAATTTTACATATAATACTTTTCTTCATAGAAAAAAATGATGTTGAAAAGGCAAAGACCACCCACCTGTATCAAAGGTTAAATATTTAGGGAATTAGTTATTATATCCTCTTTTTTGGAATCTGCAGTAAACAATAACTAGAACATATTTTTAACATTTTAAGGTCAGTCTTAAGAGACATGAATCATCGTCGTCGGCAGCCGTCCGTCTCGAGAGACGATGGTGTAGCTTCTTAAGAGTCTATCTGCACCACCGAGAATGGTTGTGCAGTCCGACTCGGGAGTGACACGGTATCTGTCTCCTCCCGTGTTGAGTCGACATCTTGCGATGACGCTGGAGTGTCCTCTCCAGTGAAGCTGAAGCTACAGAGCCTGGGCAGGGTGATATGGAGGGTCTGCTGTTGCCCATGCAGCAGACCCCCCCTCTCTTCGCAGCTGAAGGATCCAAGGGAAAGACGGAGTCAATACAGCTTGGCTTCAGGTGCGCCGCAGGAGTTGCCGGTGTTGACTACAACGTCAAACCGCCTTAGGGACTCCGGCTCCGGATTTTCTGTCGGGGTTTACTCCCTTAGCCTTTCCCCTGAAGAGGTATGCCGCAAGGCAGCGGAGGTTTTTTGGAATCAGAGTTTTCCTTCTCTGAGAGACATGAATAAAGACAGAAGAAACATTAATGTATGTCGACAAAAACAAAGCAAACCAAGTGTGTCTCCATCTTCATTTCATAATTAATTCAGTGATTTGAAATATCGCCATGTTAAAAACCATGAGCAAATTTAAAGACTTAAACAAGGAAATTAAGTACTTTTGAGCATTTTCATAAAAGCTTTAGTAGGCAGTGTATCTTTGATCAGCATAAACAAGATGCAGAAAAGGACAAAAATGATGCTGTATTGAACTGATTCTCAAAGGCATACTCTCTCAAAAAGCACATCTACCAATTACTTTCCATAGTGTTGTTATATGTCTTATTTTACATATATAAAGCAACTAGAAAATTTTCATTCTTCCTAATGTGTTTAAAATATATCTCTAGGTATGAATTATAATTGGGTATTAATTTCTAATGTCCTTAAATATATTTCAACTTATAAAAAACAATTTCTGGATATATAAAAATATGAATTTTTTTATTTCTAAGTCTTAAAAATATAAAGTGCAATATTTTCGCTTATCAGCAAATTATAATTATGCCATATAAATTCATTTTTGAAAAGCATGTAAATAATTTCCAAAATTTTATAAATGGTACATACATTATAGAAAACAGAGTACTGATATCTGAAGTTCTGCTTTTTCCATACGTCTTCATATTATAATTCAAGGAAGAAAAACAAACACCAAAGTAAAACATTTTTATTAGGAGAACAACGTTTTTATGAAAAGAATATAGTAAACATCGTTTCTGCCTTCAGTCAATTACCTAGTTTATCAAAAATGTTATCTCAGTTCAGTTATTGAACAAACTATCCAATATCTGTCCAAAGGTTTGTCCAAAACCTCTCAAAGAACATTACTCATTCTAAATTCCTTTCTTATTCTTGAGTAAGGACTTTATTTAATTAAAAAACAAGCCTATTATCCCTTGCTTCACAATTTTACCATTACTGAAAATTTCACTCAGAGTCTGAAGTGATATTTCTTCGAAGGTCTGACCCATTTAGGGGGCAATGTAGAGTGGATTAACACACACCTGGTGACAAAAGTAGAGTCAAAAGTAAAGGGGAAAACATGGAAAACCCAATACCTAGATATTCTAGAAAAAAAATATTCTAAAATGAAAGGATTGCTTTAAAAATTCTGTTCATTAAGGTAAAGAATAGTGATTTATAAACAAGACTGATGGTTGGTTTGTCTCCTTGTAGAAGTCCCCTGGTATCTGTGATTAAAATGGTGTTTGGGGCCTGAGCAGCTTCAGTGACGACTGCTTCATCAGTTTTTGCTGGTGTCTCATTGACTGTGCATCCTCGATGGCATGACATGCTCTCTGTAAAATACAATATTTATTATGAACAGTAAATAGAAGGACAGGCTATTTGATGGAGGAGGAAGGTGCTCTCCACACAGGTCCAAGAGCTATGGACAAGAATACACAGCCCAGACACTTAACGCAAAGTAACACTCTTTGGACCTCCTAAGTCCACAGCATATTATTTTAAGGTCATATAGTTATTCAAATATAACTGGAAGATCTTTTGGGAGAAATAATGGGTATTGTTAATTATAGCAGATTTAAAAAAATAGCTTTCAGCTAAAACATCGAGATGTTCTTTGATAGAAATTGTTTACCTCTGCTGTGGCAGCATCCCGCAGGTAAATTTTCCGGACGCAGGCTTGATTGGCACTGTCTTTTTTGTGGAACAGACCCTGATCCTATTTCAAAAGAAAGAATGACAGAAAAAAACATTATTCTGGGGAAGAAAAAGACATCATAACCTTAATTGGATGCTTCTTAAATGTCAACTCTATTTTATAACCATACAAAATACACACAGTCAGATAGAATAAAAGATAAATCATTTTGGCAAAACTGTGGGTTGTTAGAATTTATGAAATTGGATGAGTATACATCTTCTGTATAAAATAATGGCTTTTTGTACGTTATGATAAATAGCCTACAGAAACACCACTTGATAACTCATCACATCTGACAAATCAAAAAACCCTTCTTCATTTCCTTGGCTGATAGATAAAATTCTTATATAATGTAAAATGCATTGAGTCAATTCTCACCACTGATGTGAAAAAAAAGTGATAACTGAGGAAACTGTAATATATATGCATAGTGACACAGTCTTTCCTAGCTTGGAAATTACATTTCATTTACTAAGGCACTCTTCAATAAAATTTTGACACTCTACAATGAGAGAAAGCCAAAATACAAAACGGTGTAGTTTCATATTTTCTTTCATTTGTAAACTTCTATGAAAGAAAACATAAATTAAAAAATAATAGTATCTGTATCTCTATTAAATGTTAAAACTGTTTTTCAGAAAGTTTCAGTAACAGAACTAACATCATTATTGTTCAGAAAAAAATATACTACAGAAATTACCATCTTCAGAATGACATTTTTAGTTTCTTTTGAAGAGGTGAAAATAAATTTATATTATATATAATAAAAAATTATGTATTTCAAAGTAAAGTGAGTTTGAGAACTAAGCAAAAGATCAGCTATCATTTTTGTTAATTGCCTGCTATGCAATGAAAAGTTCTTCCTTAAAAATGATGGGGAGGAAAGACTTGAAAGTCTTATATCCTTCAACTCTATTAGCATTCTACAAATGCCAAATATTATGAAACATGAGTGTTTTTGACATAACATTTATAATAATCTCCTAAAAGCCTAAAAAATGGACTCTTTCCAGAAGTATCTAAGATTAGACAGAGCAAAACTGGTATCCATATGAAATTTATAAGATCTTTTATTTCCTAATGCTTTAGTCTCCCAAAAACGAGGCATCGGCATCCTAATTCTTTCAGTAGATAGACTTGACATTTCACTCTATACAATCAAGGACTGTCAGAATAAAGTACAGTACACAAATAATAACAATATCTTTCAAATATTTTGTGCAATTAACTGTAAGAGCGAAAAAGCATTAATTTCCACTCATTTAACAAATTCTTGGCTGTAAAAATGTGATTCAAGTTTTCTTACCTTAACTGAAATGTTTAGCAGATTTCCAGTGACACCAGGAGGAAATACAAAATCCTCAAATGTATGCTGCCAGTCTATGGACATAAGGCCGAGGATTTCAACTTCCTTTATACACAACACTCGCCTATTATGCAAAAGAAAACAACAATGTACAGGTATTCATAAAGACGCTTCGTGGTTCTAATATTTCACTCTGTAGGATGGCACAGGCAGTACTTAGTGGACAATATAACCTGGCATCAAAAATAGTATGCTCTGCATAAAAATGTCTAGATAACTGTCAAATAAGGAGCAAATAGGGCACCTACCAATTAACAAAGCCAACTTACAAAAATTCTCTTCTGCCAATCTTGCAGAATTTACAAAAGTGCCATTTTTTTTTGAAATTGACAAAAAACTGAAATAATCTTTTAAGCACATAGAAACAGGCTGTTTTCTCCTCATCTGGGAAGCAATAAAGGCAGAAGTTCCTAAAAATGTCTTACTTGGAAAATTATTAATTGCTCTTTACTGTCAATCATTTATGCCTTCCAGTCAAGAATGAATGTGCAGGAAATGTCACAAACTTCAAACGTCAGCAAAGATTCACATTAGGCCTACTAATAAATATCATCAGGTTTGAACATTTTAACACTAATGTACTATATATTAGTTTTACTCAATAACAATAAAAAATATAACAGAAACTTTAAATGGTATGCACACTGATTTCCCATTGAGTGATTCAGATTAATTACTGATATAACTATACTTGACTCAAAAGGTTCTCTAACACAAAGCAAAACTAGGAAGGTAGAAGAATTGTTAATTCTACAGATATATAGGGAGCTGGAGAAACAAAGAAGATAGGTTTCTGCTTGAGAGGTGCTCAGCGGCCAGGAGGGGAAATAAACATGTAAATCAGCACAGTTAGATAAGTGCAATAGGAGATGTGCAGGCAATTTTTTGGGACACAGGAGAGGACTGATTGTGCTGGTAAAGTCAGCGGCAGTAAGAGCTGATTCTTGAAAGGAAGGAGTTTTCTAAGTGGGAATGGAAAATTAAAGTCCAAAGGGAACTGTGCATTGACAGATATAAGGGTATAAAAAGGGGAAGATTTACTTGAGGAATGTGGAGGACTAGCTGGAGTACCAGATATATACAGAGATGAGAAAAATAGCTTAGTGCCAGATCTTAAAGGATGTGTGTGTGTGTGTGTATATATATATATATATATATATATATATATATATATATATATATATATATATATATATATATATGAGCCCTGGCTGGTTTGGCTCAGTGGATTGAGCGTCGGCCTGCGAGCTAAGTGTCGCTGGTTCGATCTTCCAGTCAGGTCACATCAGAGAAGGAAAACTCTGATTCCAAAAACCTCCGCTGCCTTGCGGCATACCTCTTCAGGGGAAAGGCTAAGGGAGTAAACCCCGACAGAAAATCCGGAGCCGGAGTCCCTAAGGCGGTTTGACGTTGTAGTCAACACCGGCAACTGCTGCGGCGCACCTGAAGCCAAGCTGTATTGACTCCGTCTTTCCCTTGGATCCTTCAGCTGCGAAGAGAGGGGGGGTCTGCTGCATGGGCAACAGCAGACCCTCCATATCACCCTGCCCAGGCTCTGTAGCTTCAGCTTCACTGGAGAGGACACTCCAGCGTCATCGCAAGATGTCGACTCAACACGGGAGGAGACAGATACCGTGTCACTCCCAAGTCGGACTGCACAACCATTCTCGGCGGTGCAGATAGACACTTAAGAAGCTACACCATTGTCTCTCGAGACGGACGGCTGCCGACGATATATATATATATATTTTGCCATTTTAGGAAATTCTGACTTTAACCTATAGCCAATGGAAAATTACATGATAAAACTTTAGAGTCATGACTTTAGTGGTCATGGAGCAGAGGTGGGATAGACAATCAGGGCAGGGAATAATTTTAATAGTCCCATCAGGAAATAGTGAGACCCTCAAAGCAGTGGCTGTGCAAAGGAAAAAAGAGCTAGATTCCCTATGTTTATAAGGTAGAGGTAGATGAATTTGGTGACCAATGGAGTATAGGAACCAAACAGACCTGTGGCATAATAATTCGCAGAAGATGTGATATTAAAATTTTGAGCTTGAGATTGTGCTGTGCACTGTAAAAAGTTCAGCATGCCTAGCCCCAGCCTGCTAAGTGCCCTCCAATCACTGCGACAACCTCCATTCCCCTACACATTCCACATGGTCTCTAGGAATTGGGTTCCACGCCCTCCACCTCCGGCCCTAGTAGAGAATCAGATAGAGCTATGAGTTAAAGAAATCCATTACAAACCACTGTGTCAAATCCAATTCACCATTCCAATTGTCTCAGAATTCCCTCTTCTCTTGACCACACCAATAATATGTTTCCTACCACCTTAAATCTCCTTCGTTTTCTTTCTCTGTGTTTACCAGAGCTCAAAGTGCTGCTCCTGGTTTGGAAATGGAAAGCCACATGACAAGGAATGCAGGCAGGCTCTAGGCATTGAGGGCACCAGCCTCTTATACACTGATGGTGTAATGGACTGAATGTTTATATTCTTCTCCCTCCCAATTCATATGTTGAGTCATAACTCCCAATGCAATACGCAGAGGTGGGACCTTTGGGAGGTGGTTAATTCATAAACAGAATTAATGCCCTTATAAAAGAGGCCTGAGAAAACCAGCTTGCACGGTCTGTCATGGGAGGACACAGTACGAAGAACCATCTATGAACCAGGAAGTGGGCCCTCACCAGACACACAGTCTGGCAGCACCTGGATCTCGGACTTCCCAGCCTCCAGAACTCTGAGAGAGAATGATGTGTTGTTTAAGCCACTTGACTACGGTATTTTTGGGATAGCAGCCCAAAGAGACTAAAACAGATGTTCTTTTTTTTTTAAGGTCTGCTCAGAGAACAATTTCCTAATGAAGATTACTAAAATAAAATATCACACAGGAGTTAGGACCAACTAGTGGAGCTGCAGCCTAATAAAATTAGGTCATGAAAACTCATATTTTGTTTCTAATAAATAAAAAAAAATATTGAGACCAAATTTTGGATAAATTTCAATATGAAAAAACTAAAAGCCCTATGTATTGAAAAATTCAATAAATAATCATTGAAATGTCAATAATACATTGGATAAAAAGGGCTAATATCTTTAATTTATATAGTGCTGTTAAACTCAGTAAGAAAAAGGTTAACATAATGAAAAACAAATAATGGATATGAACAAGCAATTCATGGAATAAAAAATATAAATGGATGATGACTGTATTAAAATGTTTATATTCATTAGCAAACAAATAAATCCTAATTAAAACAAATTACTTTCTACCCATTAAACTAGCAAAATCAAAAAAGTTTAAATAATATCTAGTCTTAGTAAAACATATGCTTCTAGTTGTATGTAAAAAGTAATACAGTCTTTCTGATAAAACAACTTGGCAATAAATAAAAAGGGCCTGAAAAATCTTTACAACTTTTAAATCAACAATCCCAATGATAAGAATTTACTTGAAGGAAATTTAATTATAGAAAAAATACTTAGCTGCAAAGATGTGTTTATAATAATACAACATTGGGAAAGAGAAAACTGAATGTCAAATATTTAGGCAGCATTTGAGAGTTATAGTATATCCATAAATATAATATTACGTAGTCATGAAATATGTTGTCAAAGAATATTTAATTGTTTGGGAAGATAACCACAATATATACTATTAGGTGAAAAACCCAGGTTAGTTAAGTACACATGGCATATTTTTTTGTACATAGTTTTTATAAATTACATATACTGCAAAAAGTCTAATATACCAGCTAATATCTCTGGATGAAGGAATTGCTGGTAAAGGCTATTTTTAGTGGTTAATGTATAATTATTATTCAAACCACAGCATTTTTAAGAATGAAAGGGATAGCCACTAATAATTACATTGGGACAAAAAGTACAAACCAGTTCTGTCCAAGGCAAACCACAGCTTTAGTTATTTTCACTTTCTTAATTATTATCTGTGTCAGGAGTGAGCAAACTATCGCCTGTAAAGCCAAATCTCGCTGTGGCCTATTTTAGTAAATACGTACAACTATACTGGAACACAGGCACCCAGTTCATTTACATGCTACCCACAGCTGCTTTCCCACTACAAGGGCAGAATTGAGTACAGATGGGAAACATGAGATGGCCCTCAGAGCCTAAACTGTTTTTAAAGATTTTATTTATTTATCTTTAGAAAGAGGGTAAGGGAGGGAGAGACAAGGAGAGAATCAATGTGTGAGAGGAACATCAATCAGTTGTCAACCGGGGACCTGGCCCACAACCCCAGCAAAGTGCCTTGAGTAGGAATCGAACCAGTGACCTTTCCACTTTTCAGGGTGACACCTGACCCACTGAGCCACACCAGTCAGGGCTGAAGCCTAAATTTTTAATATCTGGCCTTTTAAAGAAATTTTGTTGACTCCTAAACTGTATTATCTACAATGAATAAGCATAACCTTAGTAATAAAAATTAAGTTTTTTTTTAAATGCTGATTTTGGAAGAAATGCTATTTTTATGTAATCATTAAAGATCAAACAGATCAGCATAATGATAACTATCTTAATCAAAAAAATTCCTGTTAGTAAGAGTCTGCTACAAAGAGACTTAGTCATTGTACTGGTCAGAAATATTATTTTTCTAATTGCCTCCTGAAAAGCTCTGTAAGTGACTATTTAAAATTACCATGATTTTTCAATTTACTTGAAAAAAACATAAATGTGCAATGTATTAATGTATACAGTAATATTCCCACAAAATGACTAATCAAACAAGAACTAAGTATTTCCAAATAAAAAAAATTTAACTAATTTACATTGCCCAGTGTTGATACAGAATTTCAAAATGAATTAACACATTGCTATTGCAGCTAAATACAATATACAATACAAACAACACTGTTTCTGGTCTAATCTAATAGATATATAATAGCTTGTAGGTTTAAGTCTGAATCCTATTATTTTAGTTTTCCTTTCTCTCCTTCCTAACCAAATATATTTAAATACATTAGTAAGGAACCTAAGGCAGATTTTGCCTACCCTAAGTACTTTGCCTTAGTCCTACAAAAATATGTAACTTAGAAAGTTTTGAAAAATATTAATCTATAATTATCATTTTGGAATAAGTAATGTAGGGAAAAATCGTAGGAAAATAAACAGTAGTTTGGTCGAAGTTCTTTTATTTGGAAAAATTACCTACAACTCCCAAAATATTTAGAAAAAACTGGAAAAAAAAAACACACACACAGAAATAATGTCATCCTTTAAAAACATGTATGCTAATCATCCAAAATAAAACCTAGTAAGAAAAAATAATTCATGAATTCACCCTCCATAACTGGATCTGTAATTCACATATAACCATACCACTACTGCACTTACAAAGTCTATTCCAGACCCCACCTCTCAGTAGCTGTGTAACTTGGAAATGGCCCTAAACCATGCTGAGCTGCAGTTTCAGCATCTCCAAAATGAGAGGGTCAGAACAGATGATCTCAAAGGTGCCATCCAGATTAGTGTTTTTGTGAATCTATGACAATGAACATTTTGTAGTTGCAGCATAGTTCTCCACATCCTATAACATTTCAGTATTCAACATTCTTAAGATCTATATAATTTGCAATTGGAAAAAATGTTACTTGAAGTTAATACCTATTTGTAATCATCAGGATTGTCTTCTTGCTTCCAGAAATAGCACAATGATATCGGTAAGTCTCTCCTTCTAACTTTTTGATACGATTCTGGGGGGATGGGGGGTGAAGAGAAAAACAAGACTCAAGATTTGGGTAACAGAGGCATCCAAATAGTATTTCAAATACTGCATATTAGCTAATTAGAATAAAAAGACTAGTTAGGAAAATATTATTAGGAAGAAAAGCACAATTCTATATATTCACATATGAAGTTAGCAAGATATTCATCAAATATTTATAAACTGACTTCTACTGTTCCTTAAAAACAACAAATATGTATTACATGCTTGCTAAGTGATCTTCTGGTAAATTAACATTTTGATAACAGAAATTTTAGAATATCTACCAAAAATAATCACACATTTTCATTCATGAGAATATGAACATATGCTTATATAAAACAGACATTAACATTACAGGGTTTCTTAACCTGGGGTCCTTGGGAGCACTTTTGGAGGGCTATAAACTACCTAAAATAGCATGTAAAAATTTTAAAATGTGGTTCTTTAACTTCTTTCAGAGGATGGTTCATATTTTTCATCAGATTTTTAAAAAATGCCTGTGATCCTTCTCAAAGGTTAAGAATCACTGATTTTACATAGAGGTAGATATACACATAATAGAATTTCAAGATAACTAATATTTAATGTTTTTTGAGTAACCTTATAGATTAAATATGCAGCAAAAGTATATGTACGTATCAAATTACGTTCCTGATAAAAACATTTAATATTAATACAAACATAAAGAATTTCTAAGATTTCAAATAACTGTTACAATTTATTGTTAAAGACAATTACAAGCATAAAATAATTCAAGTATAAATAGTAGAACATTAAATACATTTATTTACTTTTTCAACTAACTCAAAACTATTGTGACTTGAACTAGTCAACACATTAAAGAAATAACAAAATAGTTATAATAAATACTAATGAAATATTATTGATATTTTCTATAATGTATGATATAGATAATATATATGAAAACACAAAACATAAATAATACCTAATAAATAAGACCTTAACATTTTTTACACCCCCCCCAAGATCTTAACATTTTATAACCAAAAATACAACACCAATATTATTAAAAGGATAATGCAAGCAATAATAATCACAAGCAGAGAAAGCAGACTTGCTATTAGTTCAATGCTTAAATACATGTTTTTTAAAAAATCTTTGGTTCCCATTTATTCTTTAATAATTATGAAAAGCCATGAACAAAGATGAATCCCCAAGGGACTGGGGTCTCATCTTCAGAATGAGTCTCAGAGAAGTAGAGTTTAACAGTTGTTTTAAATCATGCCTCTGTGAATTAGCTGAAATCTTTTAACATTTATAACTTAATTTCTTTAGTAAAGAGAAAATGGAAAATAAATATAATTTAGTATTTATTTTCAGTACTGAAATTCAAATATGTTAAAATATTTATATTTGAGCTTCATTGTACCAAAACACTACCAACTTTCCATCTTTTATGTATTTTCATTAGATATCAATCTATTGCTACCTTTAATCTACTGAAAGCTTTTAAGTATAATTTATCACCATAATACACTACAGAAAACATGTTTTCAGTGCTACTAAAATCAGTTAAACTCTGAGATTCAGATTAAGATATTCAGTCACTGATGGCAGCAGCATACCAGATTAGTTAATAAAATATTCACTCTCCCTTCCCAAAATGTAACTTGAGGAATTTACAATATTTAGCAAAAGCATTCAATTTTAAAAGTAAATTCTAAGGAAATCATTCAAGATATGAAAAAGCAATGTGTATAATGATGTTTATCACAGCATTATTACTGTTATTAAAATAACAGAAACAACTTTAATGTCAAAAACTGGGAATGGTAAAACATACAATACACAGTTACCTCAACAGATGGTAATGCAAGAATTAAGAATGAAGCATTTCTATGAACATGAAATATATAATTAAAATGAAAAAGCAAAACATCATTTAAAATATTATATCATTGTAAGTATGCGAACCAAGATGAATATTAAATAGGAACTGGCTACATATCATATATGCACATATATATGTGTGTGTCTGTGTGTGTGTGTAAACCACACATGTAAACAGTAGTTATTTTAGGAGAATAGAGTATAAGCAGAAGAATATATTCTATAAAAACACAGTATATGATTTAGTAACTTTCAAAGCTGAGCATTAAAGGGTACAGAGCAATATTCAGGAGACAAATAAAATTGAAAGATTCCCAAATAAATTATTTAGAAGGTACCCATATAACAATAAGGGCTAAAAGAAAATAATTTTATACTATAATGCTCTTTAATATTTACACATTATGTTATGCATGGTCTCATAAGGACGGTCTTATTTCTTTTGTATATCCAGCACAGTCTAGATAACCAATACATGTATCACATATAACTGATTATAGCTAGATGGGGAAGGGATGAAACAGCCTGAATCTCTTTAAGTCTCCATGCTTACCCTTTCCACTCAATTGAGAAAAATTACTAAGTCCTCTCATTAATATAGAATCATTCTATTTCTTCCAGTAACTATAACAGTATATTAAAATTTAAAAGGTTGTCTGATATCTTTTAAAAAAACTAGTAAGTCAGACAACTATTGACTTAAAATAATAAACTTCTTGAAGTTTTGTGCTTGTTGATAAGCCCTTACAAGTAGGATTATCACAAGAAAAAGGTTAATAACATAAAGAGCTAAATAAACAAAAAGGAAACAATAAGTAAAGAAAACAAATTAACAAGTTATACAATATCCCAAAAGTCAAGTCTTACTAAAATTGCAATATATCCAGGGAAATTAAGAATTGTTACTTCTACCTAAGAAGGAAGGGCAATTAGTGATGATTTAAGACAGGACCTTGAATTAGTTATTGTGTCTGATTCTTATAGAAACTATACATGCAGTGGCATTTTTGCCAATTCTCAATTATCTAGGCACAAGAAAGGTTTGTCATCTACAGTTCTAAGCTGGTCTTTGGATATCGTTCTTTTTTCTTTAAAGTGCTTGTTTAATAATTAAGCATTTAATTTTTCTTTTGATAATTATGGTTTAAAATATACTCGTATACATAATTCAGCTGACCAGCTGTATGCTAACAATTCCATTCTCTTCAAATGTATCACCCATTAAAGCCAAGTTTATACCTTGGTTTCAGTTTTGGGGGAAAAATGAAAGTTGCTTGATAAGATGCTGCTAAATCAAATTAAGTTTCCATCATTTATAAAAAAGAAATCAAAACATAACATTCTGAAAAGTGACTACAGGGGCATTAGTTTCAAAATGATCATTTACATTATTTTTGTTGTCATTAAGATAATCTTCTCTAAGGACTTAAAAGCAAAAAGGGGTTGGTTTTTTAAAATAGATATCTATAAATTCAAGTGCAATATAAGCAATTTACCTAATGTACATGTTTAACTTTTATTTACAGCAATTAAAACTAATATAATTTTGAAATTAGCATAACCACCAAGGAGATTCAAGTTCTGAAAAGTATAAATGCTAAAGGCTGAGAATGTATGTAATGAAATTATTAAATGATTGCCATTTATCTAGTAAGGGCACCAGAGGTTGAAAAAAGAAATTAAGGAAACACATTCTCAAAATCCATGTGCCAACTCTCATTTGAGGTCTAAGGACAGACCCAGAGCAAATGATACTTCAGTTATTAAAGCATACGGCCCATGATGGGCGCACAATGCAATGTGCAGATGATGTCTGAGGTGTACACCTGAAACATGTAATCGTTTTATGAATGAATGTCACTCCAATAAATTCAATAAAAAATAAAAATATAAAGAATAAAACATATGCCCCAGTTAATACTCTTATAAACTGGGTAAATTTAGGGTGACTTGTAAAAAAAAGTCATGTAATTCCATCATCAAGATTCATAAACATTAAGAACACATAAGAGACTGGACATAATTTTCCTTTTTTTCCCTACTTTATCTGAAATACACAAGAATACCATAAGAAAGACAAAATTTTCAAAATGACAGTTAAAGCGTATGCTTCCAAGTTCAATAGTCTTTCACCAACTAAATGGAGAAGAGTTGATTTCCTGAATCATTTAATCTTTTGTATTGATCTCCTACTCCTGTAAAGTATTGCCACAGATACCATCATTTTTATTTGTAGTCAAGCCACTACAATAAAAAGTTCAGACTGAGGTGAGTGTCGTAAAGAAAACTTCATTAAAATGGACCCTCGATCTAAATAAATCAAAGACAGTCAACTAATACCACAAGTTTGTTTTGATTTTTAAGGATGAAATCAAGTAGTAGTATAGGAGACATTTACTCCTGTATATCCAGTTCTTGCTGTGTAGGCAGAAAAAGAAAGAAAATAAAGTTAGAAGCATGCAGAAAAATAAAATGTAATCACATACAATAAAAACCATATGCTAATAACAATGAAGAGTCATTCTATTTTAAAGTCAAAGTAGGAAAACATTAATAAACTTATTTAAGCTCATCATGGGAATATATATATATATTATTTAAATAAAGTTAAAACTAAAATAAAGGCCAAAAAACATTTAAATCTTTTTAAGGTTTGAAAATATTATAACTGTACATAATCTTTTTCTTTCTTCCAGCTTCTGTTAACCTGAATAAATCTAGATTTACAGAGTAGTCCAAATAAATTAATTTAGTTGGGAGAAAAGGAAACAGTGAAATTCCAATAATTAGCTACAAAGCAGGAAACCAAAGTTAACAATATTAACTGAAAGAACTACTACACAAATAGTAACATTATCCTTTC